>NW_020897725.1:2040021-2323277 GCF_003984885.1 Neopelma chrysocephalum
CTTCCCAAACCTTCCCTTCCCAAACCTTCCCAAACCTTCCCTTCCCTTCCCAAACCTTCCCAAACCTTCCCAAACCTTCCCAAACCTTCCCAAACCTTCTTTCTCCCATTTGTTCCAGGAGAAAACATATACCTGGATATCCATATTTGTGGATAGAATCTATTTTCCAGGTATCTTTAATTGCAGTTAAACACAAAAAACACAACAAATATTTGAGGACCTATATTTCCGACTATATATTTGTCCTGTGTGGCACATCTATGCAAAATATTTATATTTACTGTAGTCTCCCATTGCCACGAGGGCTTACTGCCTACTCACTCTCAACATGTTTTGTACCAGGACCTTCAGGCTTTCTTTATGCAAAACTCTTTCCTAACCAGTTGTTCCCCAGCAGGTACTGTCACATGAGATTGTTTTGTCCCAGATCATAACATTTGTCTTTGAAGGAATTAATTAATATTTTGCCAGAAACTTTTTCAGCTTGTTAAGATTACAGCCTTACCCTCCAGCATATCAAATGTTACTCAGTTTGGTATCAGCTATGAGCTTTCAAAAGGTGCCTTCTGTCACATCACATTGGTTGCTATTGAAGAAGTTTAACAGCATCAGCACTCTAAGCAACACCAAGGATAACTGGACATCAGCTGATCTTCCTCCTGCTGATCGCAATCAGCAGGAGGAAGGTAAGATGTTCTCAGTTAATATATACAGTCAGTTTTCCACACACCATTCCTAGTTTTACTGTCAAAATCATATTTCTATAGTTCGATTGCAAGGATACTCCAAGATACTAAATGGAAACCCTTTCTATTATCAAGATGAATAACATACCCAGTACTTCTGTCTTCCATTGTGGCAGTTGTCTCATCAGAGAAGCCAAAATGCTTGATCAGTCCTGGGGATGTAATTTGCTAGAAGAGCAGCAAAATTGATGTACATTACATATATCAAATCTAATTATACATTATGGGTTCAATGCTTCCCTTGAATAGCCAGAAAAGGAAAATACTCTTGTAATATTCTTTTGTGATGGCTATTATAGTCTGTCATCTGGTACAGGAAAATTAATTTGGCTACCAAAAGTGAGTTCCAGACAGTGTAAGGAACCTGCTCCAAAATGAAAGAATCCATACAACTAAGTTTAAAAGCACTTTATCAAAAACATTTAGATAGAACTCATCAGATTAATTTAAAAAACATAGCTATTACCTGAAAGGAATATATAACTAACATCTTATACATTTCATAGAAATAAAAGATTCTCAATCCTCATGCTCTTGTAAATTTTAGAATGTTAGTAAAAGATAATTTTTCTTAGTTCATATTCCAAATTTAAATATTACCTAAAAGGTAAACTAATTCTAGTCACAACCACACCAGAGAATGGACTGTAAAATTAAACATCGTGGTCCAACACCAAATGCATTCTCTAGATTACAATGTTTATGTTTATTCATATTACTTTTGACTATTGGTTATTATAAATATTATGCTGTTATATATAATGAGTATTATTCTTGTATTATTTTATTAATATTATGTTGATTAATATTACAACACAAGTGTTTCTGTTGATGAATATCAATATTGCTATAAACTGTTTTGATAATGATAGATATTTACAGATATTTTAAAAAGCCTGTATAATTTACGAGATATTATGTCTTGTAAGTCTTTTACTCAAAGTTTGGCAAAAAAAAAAGAGACATCAAAAGAAGAAGAAACAAAGGAAATTTTCATCAACAAGAGTCTGCAGAAACAATAAATTCCTGAGACTGATAAATTCTTCACCCAGGAGGTTAATCAACACATCAAATGTACACACAACGCCTATTACCTGCAAGAGTAGTCAAATGCTTTGCTGAGAGGGTAGCTGGGAGTTCAGGTGATTACCTTGTCCTGGGTGAGTCCCTTTTGCCGAATTAGTTCATTGTCTCATCTGTTCACGGATAAGATGAGGAGTTCATCAACCACTTATGGAATAAAATGCACTGTGTGCGCACAGTCAATCCATGATACCCTCATACTGAATGACACTGTGATTAAAGGATAAACTTCAATCTTATCCTTATATCTCACTTATTAATTTACTAGCGTTCTAAAATTCACAAAAACATGAGGATTTAAGTGATGATGCCAATGCAGTGTTTGGGGCATCTGATCATAGACTGTTTCCATAATGTTATGGGGACAGGTCTGGGCTTAGTTTGCCTATTCAGCATCAAATGCTATCCTAATAAGCCTTGTACCCTTTATAAATGCTCAATTGTTTGTCTTTGGATCATGCAATGGCATTATTTCCGTTCTGTGAAAACCTTCAGGTTTTTGAACCAAGAAGATTTTGCCTTAGGGTTACAGTTATGACACAGTGGTGGCCCAGAGCAAAACAGTATTGTAGATGGCATCCACTACACTGGATGCCATTCAGCCTCAGGGACAGATAGCTGCCCCAACCCCTGTTTTATTTTGTAACATGGGCATATAGATAGTAGTTGCAACCCTTTCACTTCTAGCGGACAAGATTTTTGGTCACTGATAGGATGGCTCAGAAAACCCTTAAGTTTTTCAGTAGATTGCAGTAAGAGACACTGTTAAGAAACTATTACCCTTCAAATTATGTTATGAATTTACTGTGCAAATAGACCTTTGTGTCCTGTACGATGAAATTGTGTATGTTGCTGATTTCTTCTTTATCCATGAATTGCTGTTGCCATGAGTTGGATGTTTTGAGCTTTCAACACGCATTCAGTCAAGAATATAAATTTTTAGCTATTTTCTGAAAACACTGGATAAAAGCTTCAGGAATCTTTTGAATGAAAAGTGTTATGTAAAAGTGATGTCATTCTTATGGTTTTTGAGAATATTTGAAACTATAAGAAATGGCATCTTCCTCTCTGCATTTCATTATTAATTTATTTAAATGACTATACCTTTGTAAAAATTAAGAACTGACCATTAACGTAAAACTAATATTACAATCCAGGGTGCTTTCTCACATGATGTTCTTCTGATCTTCCTGAGTCTCTTGTTGAATTTTGTGAAAATTTACAATTATTTTTCTAATTTAAAAGTATTTTTGTGCAAAATAATAATTTCCTACTAAAATTCCAGATGAAGTTTTTCATATTTCATGAAAGGGTCTATGTTTTTTTATGCTTTGTTTACTCAGGGATCAAACTGAAGTGTTCTTTATGACAGCTTGAATTAACTGAAGTGGAACTGTTGCTCACAACAATTGACCTCAACACTTCTCAGAGGATTTTTTTGTTTTGTTTCTGACTGTGTTGATAAGTTGGTAGAAGGCAGAGAAGTTTCTATATCAAATACTGCATGATTCTAAATGGCTTCTGAAAGCCAGTGACTGGAGCAAAGTGATTTGCACACTACAATTACCAAATAGTACTGTGATCAAAAAATTTTGAACTGTTGTCTTTTCAAGGACAAGTCCTCTGAAGACAAGCATTTAAAGTTGAAATTACTTGTAATGCATCTGGCCTTTCACCTAAACTACAGTTGTAGTAAATTAAAAAAAATTTTGCTGTGTTCATCAATTATTTCACGAACATAGAATTCTTATATCTGTGGTCATTGCCTGGCAGCTGAACTGTGACTGCTGGTGATTCTGCTGATAGTCAAGGTACTTAGAATGGAAGATGTTTATCTTGCTTAACATCTCTCACATAGTAGTAGACTCAATCATCTGGATAACTCAGATAAGATTCCTGTATCAAGATTTTAAAAAGTGACTAATTATTTTGGATGAACCTGTGGTAAATCCACACACTACCACCTTTTTTTTTTTTATAGTTTGTTTTTGCTAGCTTATTTTTCAGGAACTGCTGAGCAAATCTCTTTCTGTGAAGGTCAAAAGAGAGATTCAAAGCTTCAGATCAAAACCTGTAAATTTGCTAGTAAATTCTCAGGATGCTAGTTAAAAAGAGTTACCACTAATTTTAGTGTTAAAATAACAAGTGAAAGAAAGGAATCTTAAAATCCTGTGAGGAAATCAACAGTTTAACACACAGAATAAAAATTAAAAGGAAGTAAATTTAAAAAGTACACTAAAAGGAAAAAAAAATATAATGCAACTTAGATGGTAAATTACAGACCTATTGATAGTTTGGACATACAGGCTAACTAGTGCAGACAGAGTGAGATTAAATTACATTGGGAAAATCTTTAAAAATGAGTGATTTTGATTATATTGAATTTCAGTATTTAGGTGGGAATTTACCACGATGTACATAAATGCTGAAGGAATGACTGTATCCCGATACTGTTCCTGCTCTGAGTGAACCTCTGAATAAAGAAACCAGCACTAAGACATTTTTAATATAGGAAGAGAAGAGGAGACATCTCTGTTATCAAGTTATCAAACATATAAATTAGTATTCCTCATGTTTTGAGGAACTTTATAGGAAAAATGAAGGAAAGGTAGTAATAAGAAATGTTGAAGGATTAGTAATTTTTTTAACTGAATAAACTATAATATTTTAAATATTGCTGAAAAAATATTTCAGTTCAATTTTGCATGAATGGTGATTTCTTACAAAGTTCATTGTTTTCAAAAGGTTCCTCACATGTGGCTCAATCCCAGTGCTCAAAAAATTCTAGGTGATAAAATGTCCTATCTCTACCTGTATCCTCACTGGTTCTTTTCTCTACTTTGAGAGGAGAGAAACTAAACAAGTAAGCAAAAAACTTGTCACACTGCATAAAGAGTTTTACCACTGCCATTTCTGTTTAGCAGTATTTTAATGCATTGAAAAGTATCTACATAATGCAGTCCAGACTCTTAGGGTCCAAACTTAAACCATTGGACATGGAGAGAAACAAAGATCTTAAAGGAGAAACCAACTTACTGAAGTGCCTGATACTGGTCCAATCTTTTTCTCCTCAGCACTTTGGGTAGTTGTAGATGAAAAGGGAAAAGAAATTATTTTACTACATTTGATCTAACATCTTGTAAAAATTCAACAGGAAAAAAAATATGTAAAATTATTTCAACAGTTGCAATATTCAGTAATTTTCTTCTACAGCTGGCATCATGGTGTTCACAGAAACTATTTTTAGCCTAAAAGAGTCGAACTGCTAGACAATACAGATAGAAAGAATCTGTTATTTAAGAGAGTGATTCAAAATGCAAAACTGATGTGGGGGCTTCGAGTTTTTCTCTGAGGGAATGTCTCTCTAAGGAATATAGAAAGCCTTGGAAGACTTATCATCTTAAGCCAAATTTAGTTTTTGATTTCTTTCAGCTGGGAATGTTCTTAATATCAACAAAAGTATGAATTATTTATCAAACGTCCATCATTATCAGTATATTCCAATACCAGTCCTCCAACCTTTGATACTCTGAGAAATAATTTACTGAGAATATTATCTTTTGAGGCATTAGGGGTTTAGTTTAGTGCAACAAATCACATAAATATAAACCTTGTTTTAAGTCTTTCAGTCAGTATTACCTATATGTTAGGATTAGCACAATACTGAATTGTTTATCACATATTTCTTTGGATTAAAGGGGAAAGTATTTGGAACCTCCTAGAAAGAAGCCTTACAAAATGATAACAAAGGAATATACATATTTAAATGTTCACTTGTGAAAGATATTTTCATTGCAGCAAGAAACTCAGTTTTGAACTGAATTATCATATTGTTCAATAAAGCTTCGAAATCTTGTATGAATGTAAGAAGCAAGTACTATTTCACGTGTAATAGCACTTACTATTCAATTGACATACAAGAAAACTCAGATATGAGGCGCAAGTGTTTGAAATAATGTGCATGTTTGGGATTATCACTTTTAATCCAGCTCCATGAACCCAAGTTTGGATATTACATATTTGAGATGGATAATAATTTTTAAATTGGGGTAAAGCTTTTCTTAATTTTATGACTTTATTAACAAATTGTTCATATTATCCTTTGTAAATATCTGAAGGCAGAGAGCAGTGACAGTAGCTTCAGACAACAACAGGAATTTAATCACAAACAGATAGAGAACAACTTAATGAGATTTTACAGATGGAATTTTATTACTCACTTTGCATAAAATCCACATTTACTGCAGCCACAACTGATACCTCATTGTCCTGGTTTCAGTCAAAACAGGTTAATTTTTTGCGACAGCCGGGAAGGGGCACGGCAAGAACCCTGATGTTATTTGATACCACTTCATGTAAATGCCAGGGGCAAGGGAAAGGTATTGTCTCACATTCCAGGGAGAACGGTGTTCCTTCTGGTGGAGAAAGATGGCAGGCAGAACACTCCAGTATTTACTTTTATTGAATCACAGAATATTCTAAGTTGGAAGGGACCCACAAGGATCATCAAGCCCAGCTCTTAAATAAATGGCCCATATGGGGATTGAACCCACATCTTTGGCACCATGCTCTAACTCCTTTAGCACCTTGTTTAAACCAACTGAGCTAATCTCAGGCTACCTTGTCAGGTTTTTTTCTGTGTAAATAGTTTCTTTGTTGTTATTACTATTGTTGCTATTACTGTTCATTTTCTAATCTCATTGCTGTTTCCAGTACATTTTTCTTAACCCAAGATCTCCACCTTTTGCACCTCTTTGTGGAGGGGAGAGGGGAGCAGCATGTGGTCTTTTTAGTGGGGAATACTATTCCTATACCATGACACTTATAAAATCAATTTTAAAAGGTATCACACAGGGAAATTCAAGGATTTTCCACCTTTCCTGAGATTCTACTGAGAAGAGACAGAACTGTTTGTCCAAAAACTAATATGTGTGTGGGTTTGGGTTTTGGGTGTGTTTTGGTTTTGTTTGTTTGTTTTCTTTTAATAACAGTATTTTGGGTAGGAAAGGGAAGTGAAGGTAAAATTTGGAGTTTGGGTAGTAGAAAGAGCAGAACTGGTAGAAAGCATTGGAAAGCAGTACCAAAAAGATAAAACACACAGAAAAATCCCAACCATTCAACTCATCTAATGAAATACAGTATTTCTGAATAGTTCAGATTTCAAATGACTCAGTACTGAAAGAAATGTTCAGAAGTATTTTTCTTCCACACTTTGGAGGGGGTGTTGTTTAGTTAGAGCTTTGAGAGAAGTTTAACATAGAATTTTAAACTTTGCGCGTTGCTTTATGTTTTGATATGTGATGAGGATTTCAAATCAGAGTTTTATTAATATGTGGGAGTTATTACCCCAATACGCTTCTAGAGATAGATATTAGAGTTAATATGTGTCACTCTTATGTTCATTTCTACAATTACGATTTGTGATCTTTGGGGAATGTAATTTGTTTTTGAGGGGGTAAGGGAAGAGAAAAATAAAAAGAAGAAAACAAGAGTTCCACTTAGAATAAAAAGAAATACTAAGGCACTCGGATAAGAGAATATTCCCCAAATGACCCAGTTTCTTACGTAAGTGCTTTCTAATTCATCTTTGTTATTTATCCTTTCTGAGATAAGGATCATGGTCTTTCCAAAATGACTGACTATTTTGCTGATATGAAGACTTCCTTTACTCTTCTTAGACCTCTTGCATAAGCAACTGGATTTTCTCTGGAGCACAGAATTATATCAAAATTCCTGAATACTATGTCACCTAATAAATTTCCTTTACTCTTTCTATCTTTACATGTTTAGGAACAGCAGCAGGACATTCATACTAGCATAACATGTGACCACAACTTCCACTAGCTCTGTGAAAATTGAATGCAACATACTCAAAGGAATTAAAGAAGGAACTTTGTCACTCCCAAATTAACAGTTCAGTCTTACACTACAGTTTCATGTTAGTACTTTTAATCCCTATAAAGATCTATCAAGATAGCAACAAAGTACATGCAGTGTAGCAAAGAACATCATCCTTTGAAGCTATCAGAATTTTACATTAGTGAGCAGTTCTTTTCCAATTTCAATAGCATGCATAGGTGTACTTAGACCAAAGGATTTGGATGACTTTTTGAGTTTCAGTGTCATTCAAGACATCAGAAAAGGCTTTGCCTCCAACACAGAAAAGGATCAAACATGTCTGCTGTTTCTAACTGATGTTTGTTTAATGTGTTCTTAAACACCTCCCATAATGAGGACTCTACAACCTCCCAGGCAATCCCTTTCTAAGTCTCATCAGTATTTCCACTAAAAAGTTTTATTCCCTAAAGTTTAATTTATAGGGATTTTTTCTGTAGTTTAAATCTCTATTTTTTGTCTTTTCCACTGTAAACATGAAAAAATAAACCATTCAGAGGCACTTTTTACATGATTCAGAATAGTTATCATATTCCTCCTTGATCTTCTTTAGGATAACAATTTTCAGACAGTATGTTTTGATCATTTTTTTCAATCTCTTGTGCAATTTGATTAGTAAGTCCACATCTTTCTATACTACTTTATTTGAGTCTTAGTAATGTTGAGCAAAGTAGAAATATTACTTTATGTTCGTGCATGCTGTACTGTTGTTTACAAAGCCCAGCACAGCTTCCTTCTCAGCAACATCATTTCATATTTCAGCTTGTTTACAGATACGATCTGCTCTAACCATTGGATTATACTTAGCTAATTTTTCACCATCTTGTGTTTGCTCAGAATCTTCCCTCCCACATGTAATATCTTGAATTTTTCTTTCTATTGCACAACATAATCTAGTACATGCATTGTGTTTGGTCTTGGTTTTGGTTTATATCTCCCCCCCTGTACTCCTCCTCCCGTGTGATGCTGTTACTCTCTTATGTAAAGCAATCAGGATTTGACCAACCTTGTTCTTAATAAATCTCTATTTTCTTTTCCTTAGTTCCTTTTCCCATACGAAATATTTAAAGATGAGTGGCTTTTTGTTTTGTTTATTTGTTTGTTTGCTAACTTGTTTCTAATTAAAAAATGCTATCTAGTGTTTCTTTCAAAATTTAAATTAATATCAGTGGTCTGTTCATGCTCTTTTTTTAAAGATATTCATTTATGACTTTTTTCCAAGTCCTCTGGAAATTCACCTGTCCTTCATAATTTTGTAAAGAAAATCACTGGTAAATTGAGGTTCATAAGACCACAGAATCAAAGTATTATAACACTGTAGAACAGACCAGGTTGGAGGTAACCTGGTATTATCTGATCAAGCTTTTCATGGGAAAGGAAGCGTAGATGAGATGATCTAGCACCTTGTTCAATCACATCTTGAAAACTCCAGTAATAGGGACTCTATGCCATTTCACCAAATGATTGTTCTTATCATAAAAAATATTTTTTTATGTAGGGATGAAACCTTTCCCTATGCAACTTTTGCCTGTTGCCCCTACTCCTCTCCATGTGACTCCTGGGGGAGAGGGAGCCTCCATCCTATTTGTAGCTGCTCTTTAAGAACTGGAATGCTGTAATTAGGTCTGTCCCGAACCTTCTCTACTCTAGGAAGAAAAGACCTAACCCTTTAAACTATTTATCATTGGTCATGTTTTCCAGATTTTGACCATCTCTGTGGTCCTCTTCTGGACTTTCTTTAGTCTGGCCATGCCTTCCTCAATTTCATCAGCCAGAAGCTTAAACATCCTACAATGCAATGGTTAGTGCACTGGAGTATATTGAATTTATCTAACTAACATCTCTAACCTATTCTGTTTTTTTTTTTTTTCTAGTCTTCTGCAACTGAGAATAATTGTCATAACTGAGTTCAGTTAGCCTTTAAATAAAAAATAATGGGAAAATTAGTTCATATCTTTGGCATCAACTATCAGTAGCTTTCCTTCTCCACTGAGTGGCACATAAGCCTATTTTAGCTTTCCTCCACTGCTACTAATTGGCTTCTGGGTATTGTTATATCTTTACGCCTCATTTGATTTTTTCTCTCAGAGCTTGTAGTAAACATTTGCAATCATATTTTTAATCTTTGTGACTGAATAGTATACTGAACTAATATTTTGGCTGAATGTTCTTTTATTATACTTTTAAAATTTATTCCAGATTTGTTTTAGATGGATCCATTATAACAATTTTCAAATAAATGCACTAAGTTTATTATGCATATAATCAGACTTTTAAAAATTATTATTATTTTGATACAATTCTACTTTCTGTATTAAATTCCATGAAAGTTCTCATTTTATTTTCACCATCATCCAAGTAACCATTCAATCTGAAATTCTCAACTCTGTCCTCCCAATTGGCACATTTCCTTTGTAGAAGCAGTTTACACCTAGTTGTCCTAACCATAGTGAAGATCAAAAGTCTTTCAAAAGTACATTCCCAGACCTTGATGGACAGTCCATTTTCTTCTCAGTACCTACTTAGGTAAACTTTTTACTCTCTTCATCACCCTCTGCCTTCAATGACTTCTGCCTTCAAGTTTAGGACTCACAAAGCTGGACATTGTACAGTAGTTTGGCTGACTACCTTTTTTAGGGAAAATTGATAAATGACATACTAGATATTTGGAATAAGATGTATTTTATATTTCCATCAAAGTTGTCAGAACTCATCCCCAAGATGTATGGATCTGTAATATACAGGGCATGCCAACTAAAGATTGAAATGCCTAGACAGTCAGGCAGGACAATTGGAAAGTTCTGTATTTTGGGTAGCTTATCCTTGGTCTAATTCCAGTATAATCACTGTCATAAGTGCTAACAACACTTACAATTCTACAAATGTATTAAAAATGAAAGGTCCTTTCAGGTTTAAATTTTATATATTTTAACTAAGTCAGCTGGTCTAACAAATTATATTAATTTATATATATATTATCTGTTGAGGTGGGAGGGTTAAAAATATTATTATTGATAATTTATTAATAGCCACTAATTATTAATTAAGTGATATTTATAGGTGAAAAACCTGTTGCACATAAATATGCATTTAATGTTAACATCATTTTGGTTAGCTCAGACTTCTGTAGTGTACATTTTTCTGGACCAGCAATGAACACAGTCATAGTAGCAGCAAACCATAAGAAGTGGATAAGGTAAAGAATGTGAGCGAACAATCACTTAATTTAAGATTGTGAGAGTTCAGGCTGTTATTCACTATAGCAGCTAGATATTATCTGTCATAGCATGTTAACCAACAACAACAACAATCATGTGTTCCTGATTAAGATCTGAATAAAATTGTGAACAGAAAGTTGGTACCATGGGAATAGAAAAAACTGCCAGCAAAGCTGGGACAAATGTATTTCCTATGGAGAGAAAAGCTAGTTTCCCAGGGCCAGTTAATCTATGTGCCAGACAAACAGTTCACAAAAACAGGTTTAGTGTTTTCATGCCTCTGAATTGCATGGCTTAGAGATGGGTACTGAGTTCCTGGTGTATTATCCTATGTTTTTGTGTTCACAAACCAATCGGCTATTCTGGTAGTAGGGTGTGACCTCATTTGACAGTGTGCTAGCCATGCATATATATCTGTTTTCATGTATCCTATGCCTTGGCAGAAGGAGCTGTTAAAGCAGTTAATCCTAAAGAAGACCCAGTGTTTCTTTTTATAGCTGAAGGAGACAAATCATATGTATTGCAAAACTAAACCTAGCATAGGGATTGTGGCTTAATCCTCCTTCTGCAGGGAGAGACACAGGTAATTTATGGCTGTGCTTTCATTGCTCAATATTCCTTCTCACAAAAGGCCAACAAAAAGCACTTCACTGAGAGGTAAGAGATCCAAATTTCAATTTCTATCACAGTTTAATTCATACATCAAATAGTAGTTGCAGAAACAACTGGTCTTCTTGGTATACCAGTTTGAGGTCTGCTGTTCTGGTGTGTACTCTTTGCTCCTTAATTTTTCTTTGTTTTTCCCTGGTGAAAAAGGATAAATGTCTCTGCTTTATCTCAAGTGACATAAAAACAAATTGCAATACTTCAGAATTTTTATGAAATAAGACTCTTGTCCTCTGATCAACTGGGTAGGTTCCTAAGCTGATTGTTGTGTTTGGTCATCATATTTTTGGAAAGGTTTATTTTCTTCATTGTTCTCCTAGGACGAAAATAGTAGGAAACTTAAACAAAGAAAATCAAGAAAAGGGCCTGAGCTGCTCCCTGGCAAATTGTTCTGGCACTAAATTTTTTCAAGAAGTCTTGACAAGAGGCATTCTTTACTACGGTAGCCAGGGCCAAGTCCTATCTGTTCTCAGGTCTGTGGCTGCAGTCAGAGGTAAGTTTTGGCAAACTGACAAACAAAAATTAAAGTAGTAGAAGAACAAATTCATTTCTTAGACCCTTATCACTTCCAGCTGGCAAGGACTTGTAGTCCTAATGAGAAAACAGGATTTAAAAGTAACGAAGCTCCCTGGTTTCACTTGTTTACTTTAAAAGATCTCATTCTGCAGAGTGCTTGTTTTCAGTTCCAAGTTTTAACAAGAACTGCATGTGTCACTGTAGGGCCATTATTATTATTTTAAATTATAAACTTTATAGAAGAAGATTATCTCAGTTCCTAAATTACCTCTGTTCATAAATCTTTATAATAAGATAGATACCAGTAAGAAGTGAAGTAAGCATGCTTCAAACCCACCCTTTTCTGTCTTTAAAGGAAAATAAGTGTTTACTTCTGTGGAAATTTTAACATATTGGTACTACTAGAAGCTATCATATAATTAATATACCACACTAAAACAAGTAAAAAAATATTTATTTAAACACTGAGATTTATTTGTTTTGATTTGAACAACTAAATTTAAAGATTGTTGACATTTTTCCTTCCTTAATAAATAAATGAGCTAAAATTTCAAAATCAAAAGTTGCCATTCCTTTTTTTCTCATTTTCTCCTGTCTTCAACCAATATTTTGTAAATCTCCAAGTTTCAGTATACTGAAAACCAAATACAAACAGAATTGTGATCAGTAGCATAAAGTCTAGCTGGAAGCTAGACACTAGTGGGATATACCAGAGATGAATATTGGGGCCAGTACTTTTTAACATCTTCATTAATGACAGCAATGGTATGACCAAGAAGATCCTCAGTAAATTTGCAGATTAGACAAAGCTGGGAGGAGTGACTGGTACACTTAGGGTTGTACTACCATTCAGAGGGACCTGGGCAGGCTGGAGCAATAAGCCAATAAGAACCTCATGAAATTGGGAAGAATAACCCCATGCTATCATACACATTGTGTCTAATCATCTAGAAAGCAACTTAGTAGAGAACAACCTTAGGGTACTGATGGACAAAAAGCTGACTGTGAGCCAGAAATATGTCCTTGAAGCAAAGAAGGCCAGTGGTCTCCTGTGCTGCATTAGGCAGAACTTTGCCAGCAGGTTGACTGTGGAGATCCTTCCCCTCTGCTCAGCCCTGTTACACACATTTGGGTGCTGTGTTCAGTGCTGTGTGGACACAGAACCCAAATGTGTGTAAACAGGCCTGAGCTCCCCAACAGGAAAGACACGGATGTGAAAGTGTGCATTGAGTGAAGGGCTACTTAAATGATTGAGGGACTTGAGCTTCTGCCCTATAAGGAGAGGCTGACAGCACTGGGATTGTTCAGCCTAGGAAAGAGAAGGGTGAAGGGGGATCTTATCCCATAGGAAAACAATTGTGTTATGTATGTTTCTCCTCGCCTCGCCTCGCCTCGCCTTGCCTCGCCTTGCCTCTCCGACCCTCGCCTCTCCTCTCCTCTCTGACCCTCTCCTCTCCGACCCTCTCTGACCCTCTCCGACCCTCTCCTTCTCTTCTTCTCTTTTCTTTTCTTACACCAACTATTCCAGTCACCAAATATTCATTAAAAAGCAGAGACTTCTTTCATTGGTTCTGCCATGAGCCAATAAATACCAAGAAAGGCGTTTCAGAAAAAAACTCCAAGGATTTTTCTCTATTCAGCTTATCTAGCATTGTGAGTAAATATATAACATATGTGATCGTAGAGGTAATCATGACATGATTGTAAGTGAGATTTCAGAGTTTATATCAAATAACTGGATCAAATAACTATATCAGAACAGGCCCTTCCTGATACATTAATTCCTGTATGTAGAGCAATGCCTCCTGGTTGCTTAGATGTCCGCACATGGGTTCAAAGCGGCTGAAGAGAGCCGTGCAGAAACTCTTGCTGTGTCTATGTGTTTGAAACTGGGATTGCAATTGGGTGGGGATTTCTGGAGTGACAGTTGATGAAAACTGTTACAATGGCTCTGTTTAAATATTGCTTTTTGCTGCAGAGAATGTGAACATACATGAATGATTATTGCATTCTTTGTGTTTGTTTTTCATGTTTCCCTAATATTTCTCGGTCTTCATTTGCTAAAGCTTCTCAAATGCAAGTAAGATCAAAGCAAATTAGGTGCAACCCAGGATAAATTTCATTTTTATGACTGTCATGCTCCTATCTTATGCTCTAGAGTGCAACTCCTACTGCTGCCATTTGCAGCTAGTTGCATATGTACAAAATAGGTAGACAAAAACTCATTGTTTTCTGTATGTTTAATTCATAGTGGAAAAGAGAAGGAAGAAAGATTAACAGCAAAATTACTTTTATTTCCCAAGTGTTGTGCCTATGATAGAATCTTATTTTGGTCTTATCCCTCTGAGTTAGATATATACACAAGTGAAAGACAAAATGTTTTTGTTTTTTCCTTTTTTCTTTTAATTTAAGTGTTACAGAGGCTTACTAATTAAAGTGGTAATTGTCTGTCACTAAAATAAGTTAGTTACAGAAACTTGTTTATGGAGACTGATGAGTAAGCTAAAAAAAGTCACTTTCCAGAAACTAAATACTGCCAACATTCTCTGGGTACATTGAAAGTGACTAAGGATGGAAAGTTCACCAAAAAAAGCTAGTCTCTGACTTTCTTTGGTAAAAATCCAAACTACATCATTTTTAATTCCTAAGTCAAAGAACTAAAAAAAAATAATCATTTTTAATGCTATCTTTTAAAATGTACTTGCAAGTATATCTTAAGGTTTTTAATTGTGCATATTAATAGATTAACACCTGACATCTTTAGAAATACTCTCCCTCCAACTGAAATCAATAGAATTAGGTATTATGCTAGTAGCCAAAATATAAGATTGTGAACAACAGGATAAGAAATTTATGTATGTATCCACCTTGCTACCTAAATATCTTACCAATACACCAGTAGGGATTTTTTTTCCTTTTATTTTCAATAATTTCTTTCTTATATTAAACTGGTGTACATACTCTTCAATTCTTAATTAAGACAACAGTTCAGTTGATTAGAAACTCATTGTAAGCGTTAAGAAGCAAAGGAACATTTTATTTATTTAGTGGATTTCTTAGGGCACGAAAATTTTAAATTTAAAGCAAATAAATGCTGAAAAGCTTGGAGTATCTGAGCTCCTGGAGCAGTTCCAATGCAGAGACACAAAGATGATTAAGGGACTGGAGCATCTCTTTTATGAGGACAGGCTGAGGCAGTTTGTTCAGCCTTGAGAAGAATTGAGTGAGAGGGGACCTCATCAATGTATACGAGTATGTGGAGGGAGGGTGTCGGGAGGGTGTCAGGAGGATGCAGTCAGGCTCTTCTCAGTGGTGCCAAGCAACAGGACAAGAGGCTGAAACTAATGTGCAGTAAGTTTCACCTGAACATCAGGAAGAACTCCTTTATTGTGCAGGTGACCGTGCACTGAAGCAGATTGTCCAGAGAGGTTGTGGCATCTCTCTCACTGTAGATATTCAAGAACCATCTGGGCACAATCCTGTGCAGGAAGGTGGATCTGATGACCCACTGTGGTCCCTTCCAACCCTATACATTCTGTGATTCTGTGATCTGAGTGCAATTGTATACTGCTAGGATTAACCATACACGTGAAATCAAGTTTAATGTTCATATTTTGTTCACTGAATTTAGACAGCAGCAGATTTAGACAGCCAGACTACTGAATATCTTTTGTTGAACAAATATCTATTTATTTTAACTGAATGATGAATTGTCTTTTTGCTCATATCAGCAATGCTGTGAAATACACAATAAGTTAACAGATTTAATAAGCAAATATTTTCCTGCTGTTTTTCCTAGAAACACAAGCTTATCTTTAACAATGTCTTAGAATAAATAAAGAAAATCATAGATATGATTATATCTATAATGTTTATGAATGAGATTTCAGAATTCTATGTCAATGTAAAAGTTCAGTTTCTGAGTCAGTGCTTCCATACTTGTTTTGATTATATGCAGTCCCCAGGAAGATGTTTTTATTGGAGAAAGGAAAAAAGCTTTGGGGATTTCCTTTTATCTGTCTTGGGAACATGAGAGATTTTGCTGAACTATTTTGATTCCTAATTAATTCCTAATAGAAAACTGAGTTGAAAATATATTACATTTCTTTTCAAGGCCATATAACTTTCATATTCCATAGCTGCAGGTAAGAAATGAAGTAGAAAACCCTGTCACGTACAATGAACACTGTTGAGAAATCATTCCTATGCCTAACTGACTGTTGTTCACATGCTCTAATTTGGAATAAGAATATAAAACTTGGTTCCCAGAAGATTTTATTTTTTTGGTAAGTTTATTCCCTTTTTCCATAAAATCTTTCTTCCGTGCCTTTTGGTCTTCTTACCTAAGACATGCTCTGCTACTGCAAGGACACTGGGATTGTGAATATGTGCTCTGGACTCCCCCTGTAGCATTTTGTGGTTCTTGAGATTTTTGGTCTAGGCTTACAATCTGTAACAGTTTCTGGGAATCAGTATCACAACGTGACTATGAAGAATAAAAAGAATTGGCTACTTCCAGATGTAATTTATACTGAATGATGAGATTTATGTGAAATGCAGCAGCTTGAGTCATCTCTTATTCTCTTACATTCTACAGGAAAAAAAATAAAAATCACAGAATTACAGAAAATACCTAGTTGGAAGGGACCCACGAGGATCATTGAGTCCAACTCCTGGCCCTGCACAGGATCATCCCCAAGAGTCACATCATGTGCCCAGAGTTTTGTCCAAATGGTTCTTGAACTCTGACAGGCTTGGTGTTGTGACCACTTCCCTGGGAAGCCTGTTGCAGTGCCCAACCACCCTCTGGGTGAAGAACCTCATTCTGATATCCAACCTAAATCTCCCCTGACACAACATCAGGCCATTTCCTCGGGTCTTGTCACTGGTCACCAGACAGAACAGATCAATACCTACTCCTCTTCTTCAAAGCTTAAAATGTTTAGTCCTATAGGACGTGAATTCAGTTTTAACTTTTTTAAAATTTTTTTTTTAATTTTTTTTTCAATTGAAATGTGGAAATCCTTTTCAGGAATGGGAAAGTGTTTATAGCATTATGAGTTTATTCTAAGTGTTACTGTTCTGTTGCATGGACACATATGTGCATAAAACTGTATCTACATGCATTTAGAGCATTTATATGGAATCTTTAATTCCTGTCTGTGTAAAAAATAAGAATTTCTGTGCAAGGTTCAAACACATTACTAAGATGGGACTATGTCAATGAGACCACCATAGAATATAGCAGATTTCAATTATCTGGTAGATAAGGGAACAGGTTTTCCTATCATTCTGGTAGATACTAAACGGGAAAAGTTCTTTGTACAATGTTACAACAAAAGCAACAAAGGTAGCAAACAAATGACTAACCTCTTACACAGCATAAAAATTGTAGGATGTATGTATCCATCTTCATCTGCACATAAAATTATGGTTACTGCTATTTCAGGTCTGGGTTCCCCTTCTGCAGAGGGAGCAAAGAATAAGCTGCACTTTAGCATGCAGAGACCTGTCCTGTAACAGTGTGTTTGTATATATGTGGTGTAATAACACAATTCATTGCAATTTCATATAAAGTTTAGCTCATTCTAAATATTTTAAGCGTCTATGCTCTTGGCCTCTCCAATGAAATATATGATAGACCTTAGGCATCATAGACAATAAATTAGTAAAAAATTGCAACAGTTGAATATTTTTAATCGTCATATTGATACCTGAATGAGGATCAGTGTGAGAGAGATTGTGGCAATAGTGACTTACATATGTGTCCCGGACTGAGCTATTAGAAATGTTCTGGGAAGGAAAGGGTAAAGGGTCATGGTGACACCTGGCTTCTTCGTACCCCAGAATTTTTGGATGCCCTTGTACTCCAGGTCTGCAAACACCTCAATCCTACTATATAAAATCCCTCACAATCTTTCAGGGCCTGAATGTCCTTAAGATTCCTGGACCCTAGGGATCTGCACTGCTTAGTGCAGCTCTTGTCGTCTTCTCTACTCCTTTCACACTGACAGCTGTCAGCCCCCCACAGTCTGCTTCCCAGCTTTGCCATATCTGTTTCCACATCTAAACTTTTCAGATGTTCCATACAAACCACACAAGTCTTTTCTGTAACAGGGATAAAATAAAATATTAAAAAAATAAAAAAAAATAAAGTCAACACAGATCACAATCATTGAAATAAAAATTTCTAACTGGATAAGTCTCTGAGGCAGAAGAATGTGACTGAGTTTCTAAAGAGACACATGAATTAGGGATCTCCTTAATACCCTAAGAGACAACCTCTTAGAGCATCCTCATAGTAACAGGAGAGCTCCTCTAAAGCAAGATTTTTCAGAAAGCCACTTCCACCGACTCAGATGTCCCTTGGGAGTAATCAAGTAAATTAGTTGGCCATATTATTACTGAAAATTGTGCTTTAGGAGTTTTACAGAGCATTTTTGTTACCTGATCAAATTGTCTCTTTTCAGCTTCCAATGTGCCTTTTACATGTGTGTTTTCAGGGCAAAAGCACAATATAAGTTAGTGCTTAGAAAAGTTACCAAGCAATTTTAACTATAAATGAAAAAAAAAAATCACACCATAAAAATTATAATAATCTAAAAAGTGTCATCACACAATCACCATGAAGGTTTTACCCAAAATATGTCAACAACAAGCTTTTCAGAGGCACTTCACAAATTTTATCAGACTGTCTAAAGAAATAAGGAACTGCAGAATAAACTAGAAAGGAAAGCTAGGGGAAGAGAGGTCCAGGAATTCACATATGAGCTTAGCTATCCAAGAAAATATACAACAACTGTACCTTAAAGCTGTAAAAACCTGTTTTGTACTGAGAGATTAAGGGTGATCTTAAAATCAGTTACCACGACAGAGTTGTAGGTGTGAGAATGAAGCTACATCTTAAGCCAATATCCTGCTTTTCAAAGTGATCACATAAATTCACCTAAACACTGTGGGGGAAAAAATGCCATACATGGTAATAAGAGGTTTCAAAAGAATTTATAAGCTGTAGAAATCCTTTTAGGAAAATCAGTTCTGCTAAAGAAAGAGACTGATACTGACATGTAAGTATTTCAAAACACTTAGATGCAGAGGTCTAGTGTTGTTTCTTGTATTTGCTGGCAGATAAAGATCATTGCAGACATATTATAAAGATAAAATGGTGCTCAATTCACTGACACCTGAAAGTCTTTGACTGACAGCTTATCTCAGTAGTGGGTAGAGGAAACTGGGAACATGGGAGGGGACATCATGGAGGACTTCCTATGCTTCTGCTACACTTATGACTGCCTGCTTATAAATTCATTCATTGGTCAGTCTCCTAAGAAATAAGTATTTTCCTTGTATTTTCAATTTATGAATCAACCAGGATTATTTCAATATATTTGTATGCTATAAAATTATTTTAGAGTTTCCAGGGGAGACGTACTCATTAGTGAATGGGATGTGGGAGAGCCAGATTTTCTTCTCTGCTGGTTAAAAATCTGATCCAAAGTCTATTTTGCATGGGATGTTGAATCGTTGACTTCAGTGTCTTTTAGATCTGACCTTTTTATTTCCTATTCTTCCTCTCCTCATCTATTAATTTTGCATTTGACTCCTCTTAAAAATTATCTGCCTAATTCACTTAGACATCAGGCTCTTCAGAGATCTTGTTATTTAGGCATATAGTCTTATTACATGTCTGTATAGTGCCTAAACAACAAATTGAGAACTCTAACAACAGTTGTAACAGAAAATTTTAAACAGGTCTTTTATTTGGCTGAAGAGTTCAGGTAATGCAGTGACATAAATCAAAAACTCTTTTCACAGTACAATTTTATTGTACTACATTTACTTGATAGACTGAGTTTGTGCAAGTGCTTGAAAAATATCTGAGATTGTGACATTACTATTGTTTGCTAATTTTCATTAAAGCATTTTTTAGATGTTCCAACCACAGAAGCTCTATTATACTATGAACAAAACAAACAAACAAGAGTGTGGTGTCTTTATTCAGTGTATAGTTGTCTAAGATGAACAAAAGGTGAAAAATCAAGTGTGTAGAGAAAAATCTAAGCAAGAAAATTTACAAGTCAGGATGATGTGACAGCCAGAAATAAAGCTGTATCCACCAGAACATACTCCATCTCATTTTTTATTTTTGTTTACAGGCCAAGAACTGCTGATATTAAGTATACTACCATAAACTTTTATTAAGTTCAAACTAACGATGATAAAAATGGATTCTCTTTTTGAAAAGTTTCAGCAAAACAGTAATCATTTTTAAGTTACTCTGACATCAAAAATGCTTTTCTTTTACTTTAGAAAATTACATTCAGAAAACTGAAATATTATTACAGCAAGAAACTTGAACTTGGCTCATTTTGTGAATATCCTTAAGAAAATAGTCTTCAGATCCAAAAGAGTAACCCAGACATTTTCAAGTCATCATGAGAAACACTTAATGTGGCCAATTTCCCACATGTGCAGTAAGATCTTTAATCGTGCTTTCTAGTTCGAGGAGCAGTTTTGGATTTCAGAGCTTAGCATCGTAAAACTTTGGGCTCTACCAACTTTCTTCTCATTTTTGGATGGTCATTAAACAAGGAAATATTCTCGTGGAAGAAGCTGACCACTTCTTTTGACACACTCTTCTCAGTTGCATTCAGTCATAGAAAAAGACAGATTGAAAGGGCTGTCTGAAAATCATCTAGTCCAAATCTCAGCTCAGAGCAGGATCAAATCAGAGGAGATTCCAGTTGGCCTTGGGCAGTCAATTTTGAATATCTTCAAAGAAGGTGATTCCACAGCCTCACTGGACAACCTCATGGTGAATAATTTTTCCTGAGTATCAGTTTTGATAACTTTTGTTATTAGGTTTTGTCCTTTCATAGAAAACATCCATGATTAGAGTGGGGCCAGAGGAGGGCCACAAAATGATCAGAGGATCACCTATGCTATAAGAAAAGTCTGCGGAAGTTGGGGTTGTGCAGACTGGAAAGAAGGTTCCAGGGAGACCTTTTTGTGGCCTTTCAATACTTAAAAGGACCTTATAAGTAATTTGGAGGAAGACAACTACCAGGGCCGGTAGTGACAGGACAAGGAGCAACAGATTTAAACTAAAAAAGGGTGGATTTTATTTGAACATGAGGAAGAAATCTTTTATGATAAGGGTGGTGAGACACCGGAACAGGTTGCCCAGAGAACTTAGGGATGCCCCTTAATCATTGAAGTGCTGGATGGGGTCTTGAGCAACATAATCTAGTAGAACTTGTACTTGTCCACAGCAGGGGAAGTTGGACTAAATGATATTTAAAAGTCCCTTCTACCCAAACCATTCCACGATTCTAGAACACGTGTGGTACACCCAGCATTAGACAGCTCTCTGCAGCAAGATCCCAACTTAGCTGCCTTAAAGTTAAGAATAAAGCCTGCTTTCTCCAGTCTTCTTGAAGATTTTAAGTTTCCAGTGTATGTCCCTTCCTGTGGCTTCCCTATCTCTCTGACATCCTTTCGAAAATAAATAACCAGATCCTCTCAGGGCATGCTCTGAGTCACTTCACCCTGACCATCATTTGAATGCTCTATTTTCTGTAATTTGCATTCAGTGTATGATCTGTATTATTTTTATTTAATATTTGAAACATTTTAAGTTTTTCCACCTGGGATCACTTTGTTCTGTTGAGTATTGTAAAACATCTGCTTATTAAATTGTGTCCTTTCACTTTGTCAGTTCCTACAGTATATTTTATTTTCTGGATATTGAATTTGAAGAACCATTTTTTTATTTCCTTGTTTAGTTAATATTTCATTGTCTTTTATAATATTGGCTATTCTCACTTTGAGGCATATTTACTTTATGTTCCTTCTTTCAGTTAATTTTTCTTGGCCAGTATCCTCTTTTATACCATGCTGATGAGAAAATAAAGGTCTGTATTACCAAAAATGCAATGATTCTAGATTTGCACAGTGTGAGAGAGCAGAATCTGTCACCCTTTATCATAAAAATCATGGATGTATACTAATTATGATCTGATCTTAAAGCATACTTTCAGAGTCTGATTCATCTTGACTTTTTCCTAATTAGTAACATCTGATCCTATAGTAATGCCCATTACAAATTCAACTAATATAATGTCACCTTTGAAAATGCCAATAATAGCTGAAAATGTTGCACACCATGTGAGACATTTGAAACTTTCCATCTTTCCTAGTGTTTATGTAATTTTATGATCCTTGAATTTTAACTTGTGCTATCTTTACTTACAGACTATTAGAACGAACCCAATGAAATAATATACCCTTTTACATTTTGAATAATGCATTATCTTTATGTGTACATTTGAAAAACACTAACTGATATTTCAAGGATTGTTTAGAGAGTGATAATTATAATATCTCAAGGTGATCCTAAATATATTTATGTAGATAATGTGACAATAGTTAATGTTGTATATTTTAAAAATCAACCCCATAGCCATCCATGATAGCATCAGATTTCATTTAGAATTTGATTCACTTGGTGACTGAGACAGATTTAAGCTGCTTATGTTTCTCTCACTGATAATCTAGAAATTAAACTACTTTCTCTGTTGTTGATTATTCATTTTAGGTTTTTTTTTCAGGACTAACAATAGAAAAGCAAAATTTTCTTCCATAGGCATGAGGTCTGAGATAGGAAATGCTTCTGTTCAATGAGACATATGATGATAAACATGAATAGATCTCAAGAGAATTTTCAAAGAAAAATTGCAATTTTTGTTTCACTGTTTTGGCTGCATTTCAATCTCTGCTCATTTTATTTGCATTCATCATCAGTACTGTGAATTTGCTGTTGTCTGCAGACTTCTTTATTGCATTAGACTTTCAGTATGCCTACAATTTTAAAACATCTTTTAACAAAGAAAGAGGGCACATGTCAGGCTTAGTAAGTCTAGTGTTGTTTTACTATCAAGTATTAAATGAATTTGTAAGAATAAGACAACACAGAAGTCTACTGCAACAAACATGGTCCCACAACCCAGACTGAATTTGAAAAAACCTGGGAGATATTTTCAATCAATCCAAACAATAAAAACCCTATTAACCTCTAGTGTTTGTCCTTCCTGTAGCTGGATTTTGTTCATCAGAAATATTTCTGTTGAGCCATTGCTTCTTGTTATTTTGGTAGAGATTTAATCTAAAGAAATATGTACAGTTATAGCTGGGCAAATACTTACAAGTAATGTGAATCACGGTCAGTAATGAGTGACTCATGCATTTCCAGTATTAATTAGAAGTTTTGTTAGGACAAAGTAGATGTGCGTGATGGTACACAAGCAGAAACTAATACTGGAAAGCATATATATATATATATATATAAATGCATTTGAATTTGGAAGAAGAGCTATCTTTAAATCTACTTCAAACACAGAGCAGTAAATTAATCTCCTCTTCTCTCATCCTTCTCACATTCTTGTGCACATCAAAAGAAGATTGAATAAATTGTCTGAGAGGACATTAAGTGCTTGTAAGGACTAGAAAGAAAAGAAGGGAAACCAGACTGAACACTTGTGGTAGATCTGAGGGCAATAACCTGTTAACACGGGCAGGCAGTAACTGCTCACTCTGCATTTTCAGTGGAAAGACATGTTCAAGTTGGCCTAGATGCATATTTAAGACTTCAGAAGGGTGAAGTCTTGGACAACACAAAGGATAATTAGTTGCTGGTGCCATAATTAGCAAAGGTGACATAGCTAATGGATCTCAAACAGGATGTGGGACCTTAACTTTTAGCAGTGGTGAAAGAAGGCAGCTACAGCATTCTCTCATTTGTCTTTGTGGATTGAGATAGTATCGAGTTGATGTGCATAAATCTAACTGGAACTGGATGTTTCTCAAGTGCACTTTGGAAACTGAATCATCATCAACATTGACAACATCACAGAAAAGAAAATGCAGACTAAAATTAAAAAAAATAAACATGGCAAATCATATTATTTTTTCATCTGCGCCTTTCTTTCAATAGAACATCATGTTACAGCAGTTCACTAGAAATCCCCTTCTCACACAGAGCTCTTGCATTTGTTACGGAAACTGAGAGAGTTTGAACATGTATATGCTTGCTGTGAGTGTATAAAGATTGATGTACTGCAAGACTTTTGTTATACCAAAATAGAAAGTGTCAGGAAAGGATAAAAATCAATGGTGAAAGGTCATTACCAGGAAAAAAAGAAAGGTATTAAAATTCTGTAATATTTTAAACCAGATTAAAAAAAATGAAATAATTTTCATAGGACCATTGGTATATGTTCCTTTTTTCTTGTGCCCTCCAGATTCTAGTTTTATTCTACAACACAGGTTGCATTCTTCAGAAAACCCTCTGCTAATTCACATAGCCCTTTCCAGGTGTCATAGGAATTTCAGTGCAGATTCAAAAACACAATATACATGTTGCAAAAAGATTGTTTCATCCCAACTATACTCCTGGCGGGGCCTTGAGATCAGCAGAGATCTATTCAGTAAGTTCCACCTGAATTTGCAATTCTGTGATTTTTTCCTGGGAGGTATGATGAGTCAGAGGGTATTTAAGGCTACAAAAAAAGAACTGAACTTCAGCATGAGGGGGGTGGAATATGCACATAACTTCAGCTGGTTCTTGCTCATGTTTCCCACCACAAATGCATGAGGAAAATTTTCCTTGTGAGATGGTGATCATTTCTACTTTGGACTAATTACATAATAAACCTTGGCCTGGCATACTGATTATCTCTCTGCCGTATTCCTTACCCACTGTAATTGCATTTTATCTGTAAAAGAACATTTTTTTTTCCCCCAAATTCTGTCACTCTCACCAAATATACCAGCATATAATGATGCTACTATCTCTTTACAAAATGATACATATAGGAATGTGAAAGTACAATGATAGCTAGAAAGTATTCATCTGGAAAAATAGAAATCAGAGGAAAAAAAAAGATACTATTTCATAACCTTATTTATAATTGAATTTTCACCCTTTTTTTTTTTGCTTTGACATTACTACTATTGTCGTTGCCAGATAATAGAAAAATGTATACTCAGAGTAGCAAAAAATAAGCCATATTATTGCTTTCTGTTCTTCATTCATTGGAAAAATTTTTGTAGGGTTTGCATACTCCTGTCATGTTGTAAAAGCGAACCTTTGGGTGTTGACAGTGATATGTATTTCTTTCAGCTGACTTTTGGCTTGATGAAAGAAAAACTGTTTGGGGAATATTTCTCATTCAATATTCAGAAACCACCTTCTCAAAACAGCAATATTGTACCTACCTGTGAAAAGCAAAGTGAAAATTGTAATCTGTGATGACTGTAATTGCTTACAGCAAATGCATCCTCAGAAGTGGCAGAGCAATTCGAAACCTCCAGTGTAATTGCTGCCTTACTCAATTACTGACCTACTTCAGAGATGAAGAAGAGAGAAAGTCTTCCTTGGCTAAAACTCTGCATTTCAGGAACTCAACAGTCCCTGCAATGAAGCATAAACAACGTTGGAGAATGTTACATACATGAAATAAATAACCCTTCTCTAGAAGAAAATCTCCAAAGGAAATTTAATGTGGCATCCAGCACCCAGCTTTAACTTGGAAGTTACAGTAGAGTACCACAGTTCTATTAGTTACTAGCAATTGGCTGAATTATCAAATGCAGAACTTAAATACTAACTTAAGGGATTTTTTTCAGGTAACTGTAAAAAACTGAACATTTTGTACAAAAACAATGGAAAAGTGACATTTCTTCTGAGTACTATAAGATCATGGGTCATCTTTTTGTGCCTTATCTCTTTGCAATTTCAGGAAGAATGCATGTTTGTAGAAGTGCCATTATTAAAGAATAACTTTCTTCTATTTGGTAACAGACTCTAACAGAGTACAGTAGAATTCTATTCAGTAACTGCTGAGAATACATTGACTTCTTTGATTTTTAAGAATATATTGAATAAAAACCTGAAAACTATAGAACAAGGAGGACTTTAGATCATATTTTAGTATTTCTTTATACAGACTGGTAAATCTATATCTTAATAGTAGTCAGGTTTTGGTTTTTTGTTTTTTTTTTCCTATTATTTTAAAAGACTGTTTCAGAATGCCACCGATTAGAAATCTTTTTCCCTTATTTTCTCCCTAAAGAGTTTACATTGGTAGTTTTCATGTAGTTTTAGCTGTGCAGCTCAGTCCTTTTTACTTGCCTAGATATCAGTTAATTACTGCCTAAATAAATGGAATTTACTCATTTATTAAATTTATTTATTACATAGCAAGTAGATCGGTCACATGACCCAACTGTTCAGATGACCCAACTGACCCTACTAGCATAGCACTAATAATTCAGTGATTTCTACAGAAATAGTGGAACATTATGAAATATAAGGCATAAATTCCATTTTCTCACCAATCTTCTTGACTTCTCTTATGGTGTCGCTGAACAGAGTTCAGCAGATCAGTCTCTTACAAAATGAATGTTTTTGATGTTATTTTATTTAGAAACTGCTTCTGGGCAAAAAACTCTGCATTTGACTTTTTTTTTTGTTCCCCAGAGAATGAGGCTATAGTGTTCCTTTTCTCCTTTTTGTTTTGAAGTTATTTTGAACAAATATTTACCAGTCTAGAGACCACTGAAGATAATAGATCCAGTCCTTTTATCAAGGCTAGCATTTCAGAGTCCTATGCAATTAATTTAATCAACGTTCAATCAAATTTCATTAGACTCAGGCAGTCTTGTGCCTTCATCAAGGATGGCACAACAGATGTATTTGGAAAAAGTTTGATAAAGAGGTCTAAGTATAAATATACCAGTACAGAACATGTAATTTCAAGAAATTTGATATGTTAAAAGGGGTTTTCTTAGAAAACTGGATTTTTATGGTCTATTATCAGTAAGTTTGAATATTCAATTTCTTTTAGAAATTACATCCACAAAGTTTTCTTAGCCCTGTACAGCTGTCAAACATTCACAGAGAATTCAGAGAAGTAAAATATGATACATGTAATCAAAATTTTTGAAATTTTTTTGATACGCAAGATTTAAAGATTGATTCTTTTGAAAGGACTAAGTGAACTATTCCCATCAAAATCTGTCCATCAGACTTTCTAGTTCCTTGAGAATCAGGTGATAGCTTGTAGGTCTGATTGATTTTACCACTGATCTCCTAAAAATGCTTTCTGTATGAAAGTAAAACAGATATAGGAAATTATCTATCAGCCCTGAAGGTTTCCTTCATGTTTAGAAACCTTCCATCCTTATGAAGGCTGGGGGAAGGAGACAATTCTCAATGATTTTGACCTACTTGATCTGAGTTAGCTTCTCCATACCAGGGAAATGATTGAAATCACGTCACGCAGATTGGAAGAGTTCAAGCTGTACATCTGAAGTTCAGTCCTTCTTGCAAAAATCTGTGGATAAAAGTGACGGCATATGCACAAAAGTTTTTATAAAATATATTTCATGGATAGTATTGTACAGAACTGTTCTCATGGTGATTTGGAAATACACATTTTGAACCTTAAATATAAAATCATAGAGTTGGGCAATGGAATTGAAGAAGTTGCACTCAGATGTATGTTCTCTGACTCCATAATTCATAGTTCTGATAAACTAATAGTTGTTATTACCAAAACATGGGGTCACAGAATCACAGAATGGGTGAGTTAGAAGGGACCACAGTGAGCCACCTGCTCAAGCAGGGTCATCTCAGATCACATTACACAGAATTGCAAACAGACAGTTCTTGAATATCTCCAGTAATGGAGACTCCACACTCTCTCTGGGCAACCTGTTCCAGTGCACGGTCACCCACACAGTAGAGAAGTTCTTCCTCATGTTTAGGTGGAACATCCTGTGCATTGCTTTCTGCCTCTTGCTTCTTGTCTTATTGCTTGGCACCACTGAGAAGAGCCTGGATCCATCCTCTTGACACCTTCCCTTCAGGAACTTGCAGACATTGATGAGGTCCCTTCTCAGTCCTGACGCTGAGCAGCCTGACCTCGGAAGACAAATGCTCCAGTCCCTCGGTCATCTATGTTGCCCTCCACTGAACCTGGTCCCAGAGCTCCATGTCTCTCTTGTTCTGAGGAGCCCAAAACTGGGCACAGCACTCCAGACATGGGTGTTAAAATATTGCATGTAAACTAGGTGAAGCTGGACTGCTTTTATCAGAAAAGCTGAATGCCTCTCATAATTACATATTTAATTTCAGAGAAACTCTTACATTGTAATATAAATTGAGGTAATTGCTAATTGCATTAGCAAATGGTATAAAACTAAAGAAGACACTGAATTTTGGGTTTGATTCTGGTTTAGCTTATGCTTTCTCTTACACATTTTTTAATTCTATTAAGCATGTTATTACTAGTAGCTACTGAATTACAACCAGTTTATGCTGATTTAGGTGAGATTTGGGTCTGCATAGGAAAATATGATGTGCTTTGGTATTCAAAGCCTAAAATCTTTCCCCAGGTGTTTTAATTGCGTTTTCTCATTTCTGTCTAGATGTTTATTAGTCACAATCTTTTCATATGACATTGCAATAATTTCTGGCAAATATTTTCGTACCAAGTTCTTCAGACAAAGTTTTTTTCCAATAAAAATGCTTAATATATTGAAAATGAAGAATATTTGTGGCTTTATGAGAATATCGACAACAGTAATGTTTCTTCTTGTGGCAGAGTATGTGTGAATAACCTTAGTGACCCCTCAAACAGAAAGACTTTACTTGATGATGTAAAAAGATTTAACAAGATTCTTTTTTCCAGATAAGACAGTCCAAATAAATTTTTGGTGAAAATTCAGCAGAGCTATACCAAGCAGTAATACTCACTGTTAAGTTCAGACTATATATTTAAAATTTAGTCTTTAACATGGCTACTTATGCAGCTTATTTTTTTTATTATTATTAATTCTGTCAGAGTTAAAAGTTTATTTTTTTTAATAAGTATAATTTACAGTTGTTTATTTATAACATCTAAATTATAAAGCCTTTTTTATTTTCATTAGAATATTTAAAGAAAAAGAACCTGATCTCCATTTTTATTCTTTCTCTGATTTATAGTACTATGGAGGTACTTAGACAATTAGGTGGCATGTTGGGGGAAAAAGGCTTATCCAATAACTACCACACCATGTCAGAAAATTTGCAACTAGGTGCTTCTTTGGCACAGACTTCCACTGTAACCTAGTAAGCATTTTCTGAAACATCTGAATAGAAAAGGATTCAAATCCTTGTTCATTTGACCTTCCTACACAATAATGTTCATAAATCAGCATCTTGCCAAAAGTTCAATGACTGAAGCAAATATAGAGTTCTTGCTTGATGTCTTCTCATTTGTTGTATTTATCAGCACTTCATATGTCTCCCATTTTCCTGTTTATTCAACATTTCTATTAAAATCAACACTGATAAAACTGACCTATATATTATTATTATTATTATTATTATTATTATTATGGATTATTCTGGCTGCTTGAAGTCCACTTTGTGGTTATTGAGAGTTCTGGATTCTAAAAAATGGCCAACTGTATAAGGAATAACATTAATATCCCTGCTTTAACACAAGAAAGCAATCTATAATACTTCTATCTTCAAAGAATACCAGATGGTTTATAATAGATGTTTCAAGGGTTTTGTGTCATCCTACCCAACGTGCTTCTCATCACTCCATCATCATAATTAGCTTTTCAATTAGTAGTTTTGTGTTTGTACAAGATTAGCAGCAGCTGAATCAAATTCACTTTGCTCATGACAGCAACCTTTGCATGACTATTGCTATTAAATAACACAAATATAAACAACAGAGAAAGAGGCTTTTGGATGTAAAATTTCTGCTTTCTACATTCCCAGTTAAGTTCAAGGCAATGCAATTATCTGTTGTTTACACTAAATCCATATATGTTGAACATAAATGACCTCGGAAAAAGTCTTATGCATTCCTACCAAATTAATTTTCTATGCTAATTAGTTAGCACAAAATAGAAATTACCTACGTTTAAAAAAATAGAATATAAAATAGCCTGAATAAAAATAAATTAATTATTTAAAATATAGGCTTCTAGTATTATTAAGAATATGGGTATTGTATCCTAAATGAAAACCTTTGCCAAATAGTACTGAAGAAATTATTAACTATATAAAATAGTAAACTTATTGATAAAAATAATCCTAATTAACCTTCACTTTGCTTCCTTCATGAATTTTAATTTTATTAGTTATCTGCTACATAGAAGACGTTATATCAGTCTTAGATGTTGCTGTCTAACAAATGTAAATGAGAAGCAGGTAATGCCCCTCCTCTTCCTCTCAGGAGGATGTTGAAGACTGGAATGAGATGTCCCCACAGTCTCCTCTTCTCCAGGCTGAACAGACCAACTGACCTCAGCCACTTCTCATACGGCTTCCCCTCCAGACCCTTCATCATCTTTGTTGCCCTCCTTTGGACCCTCTCTAATACATTAATGTCTCTTTTATATTGTGGAGCCCAAACCTGCCACAATATTCAAGGTGAGGCCTCACCAGTGCAGAACAGAGCAATGCTGTGCCTGATGCCCCCCAGGACATGGTTGACCCTCCTGGCTGCCAGGGCACTGCTGACTCATATTCCACTTGCCACTGACCAGGACTCCCACATCCCTTTCCACTGCTCTCCAGCCTCTCATTCCCTAGTCTATACACACAACCAGGATTGCCCCATCCCGGGTATAACTCCAGCATATCTCCTTCTGGAGATACCTTCTGGATTGCTCCTTTTCCTACTGTCATCTCATACACAAAAGTCAAAACAATTCTTGAGTATCTGTTAATGTTTATTCAAGATACTTTGAATACTGAATGAAAAATGATTTATAACACCATGTGTGAAAAGGGAAGCTGTCATAACTGTGTGAGTGTTGTACTGCTCAAGAAAATTTTTTGGACAAAATAAAGTATTTCAGTGAGTGTTAACACCACATATCTTTGTGGGGTTACCTAATAATTATTACTTATTATTATTTCACTATAATTTTAAGTTCCTTTAAAATTGAAATTGAGACACATATCATCTTGTCTGCAATATGTATGTATATTGCTAATTTTATATCACCAGTACTTAAAGTGTGTACTACTAGATTCTACCAGATTTATTTCAATAGTTAGGTCCTGCCTGTGAGTGATCTTGGACATCCTTGTAAGGAAAAAAGGTCTGTGTCTGTGGGTCCAACACCTCAGTGCTGTGTTTATATGGAGTATGCCATGTACCATAGAGATGCTAGGGTTAAAGATAAATTATTAAGATAAAAAAAAGAAAAACATCCTATTTGGTTGTGCTACTGTTCACATCTACTGCACTGATACATCCAGAGTAATTCTTATACAGTTTAATTCTTATACAGTTACTTTGTTTACAGTTATTTCAAATATATTTAAATTAAAGTGCATAGTTTTTCTTGTACTTACCTCATTAAATTAACACCCTTAATGATAATTTTCAGATGGGGAGAATGAGTAGAGAGTGTTTAGAGCTGGTACTGGAGACTAAATCTGAGAGGGAAATTTAGGAACTCACATCTGTCTGACAAATTTAGAAGGAAGGGATATACGAGGTATGGTTTACAAAGATCGTGATGTCTTCATCTTCGTTCATCTGCAACCTCAACATCCTATACTCTTGTTTTATTTTTTTTCTACTGATCCTCTGTAGTCTATGTTCTGCCTAATCACTCTCCTGAAAATGTTATTAGCTGTATGTGTTTCTCTTGGTAAAAATCTAGTGTATGTTCTGATGTGGTAGAAGAGCAGATCACTGTGGTTACATAAGAAGAGTTATCTTACTTTTTTGAATATAGCATTCTGCACTGCAAGTAGCTTTAAGCTGTTGTCTGTGTCACATTTTGCTTATATATGTCTCTGGTACTGTATTTCTTAAATGAAAATACTGAATATAGAGTATAAACATTTTCATGCAAGAAATCAAATACTCTCCTTGACTTGTTCACTTTTTCCCCCATTCTTTTAGACTATTTTCTTTCTTTTCCGCATTTTGACAAGTTTCTGAGAAGAATTTCTCATTTGGTTATTTTTTCTATCTTTCTAAGGAGAAGACTTTCCTAAGCATTGGAGGGGATAAATTTAGAATTCTTTAATATGATATTTTGAAAGCATATTTATCAATTAAACTTCCAAGACCAGTTTAATACCAAAGAATGGATAAATATAAAAACCATCAGATGGTAATTTTGTCAACTTCTGTCCTTTTCGGGTTTTTTATGTTTGTTTGAGAAAAGATAATTTTCCAGCAAGGAGCTATTCCAAGTCTCAATATGTTGCATTTGTTAAGGCTCAAATCTTAGGCAATGTTTTGATGACTTTGTTAACTTTGTGCAACTCAACCTGACATTTTAATTCCAAAAGACATAGTGTAATTAACAGAGTAAGAATACATTTAAGTGTGATCTATCTGCTTCTATCTTCTCATTTTGCACATAGAGAAGTCACTTAGCTTCTCTGTATATATTCCTGCACTATTAATGTGGGGAGAATACTCACTTTTTTATACAGTAAAATGCTTATGGGAGTATATTCTGTATTGGTGATTATCTTCTTCTTATTAATGTAAAAAGATTTTTTGAACATTAAAAAATATCACATTGTTTATTTTTAAATTTCTTTGTTAACCAGCTTTAAGAAGTTTACAGTAATGCCTAATAAAAATTTCTGAAGCTGCATACTCTAGTGTTGTTAAATGGAAAATCTTTTTCACTGCAAATACTTGAGAAGTACTCACTGTTCATCTTCAAAATCTCTAAAGTTGTTTATGAATCCTGTGCTTGTGAACTTAAAGATCCTCTTGGAGCTTTCAATCGCTCCTCTTGCAAAATACTGCAAGGAGTTACAGTCTCACAACAAAGCACTGGCCTCTGGCACTCATGTCAGGGCCAATTCAGTGAAAGTTTCAAACATGTTGACATAGATTTGTTTTCTTCAATAAGATAAAATAAAATCATATTTTTGCCACTATAAAATACAGTTGGTTACCAATTCTCACCATATTCAGTTGCTTAGTTCTGAACTGTTACAGTATTTCAAGAAATTTAGGGTTGAACAGTCTTCAGATCATTTCAGATAACTTCAACAAGCTGATCACATTTTGTGAATTTCAGACCTACTTAGCAAAACTTAATCTATGTGGGAGGGAATGCCCACACTGAAAAAATACAGTGAACTAAGAGGATATGAACACATCCTTCACATTTCTCTATGTATCACAAGGAAACAAATGGTAATGATGCTAAATGAACATTTCAGTTGCTCTTTCACAACCTGGATCTTTGAAGCAAGAACTAGAGAGTTATCATCTACCAGTTTTTTAGTCACAGGATGAAAAATTAATTACTAAGCTAATTCTTAATGAATTTATCCTGAATTAAAATATTTCCATTAGTCCTACAGATACCCTAAATATTCATTGATAGTCAATGTACTATTTATACATGGTCTACAAGCACTGGATAAAAGACAGAGAAAGGAATAAGGAATAAGTAATTTCTAATGCCTAGAAGTGTGGTTACAATTCTTTTAGGTTAAGAGTGAAAACTAACTCTGCTTATTGTTCTCAGCCATTGGATTTCAGATTGCATCACAGTGCAGGCTTGGAGCTCACAAACCAGATTCCTCTTAGATGAAACTAAACACGATAATGCACCCCAGGAGCACATCTAATGCATTCTTGGCATTAATGAACATTCATCTCTTAGGATCAGAAAACAGCTAATCTGAAGTCCCCTGAAAAGCAGATGTTTAATATTGGATCTTGAGCACCATTTGTATTGTTGTATAGATCTTTTGCTCAAGGGCCAAACTAAGTTCTAATATAGACATATCCTAAGGTTTTGTTTTCTTCTCCCTCTGTTCTTTTCACCCAGTCCCTTAACATCTGTTTCCATCATTCCGGTTATTAGATAGAGGAATAGTCTCTGTGTTGCATAACTCTGTGCATGGATACAGTTTACTAGTTATTTCTGGATCCACTGATAACTAAGAGATCATATGTGCTGTTGAGACTGTTTAGCAGGTTGGACACAGCTCAGACCTCTAAATTGGCTGGTCCATCCCCCCATGTATTCCTTCTGATCATTCAACCAGGATTTGCATAAGTCTTTGACTAACGAAACATAATCAATATTCCTTCCAGCTGGCTGGATGATCAACATAAAGTAACTACTTTGAGAGGACATAGCAGTGAGAGAAGGCACTTTTTTCCAGTTTTTCTGTACTTTTTTCCAGTTTTTTCTGTACTTTTTTCCAGTTATAAACTCATGTCACTGCTACTGTTTCTACAACTTTATCCTGTTTGTGGCAATGTAGGAAAAAGAAATGGACAAGATGTATTGCAGGAGTTAGATGGAACACTGTCTTACGTGGTAAGTAACATCAGTACTATCCCAGCTGCTTGTTTGGATGTGTATTAATTCCTTAGTCTTTTTGTCATTTTGGACTCCTTTTGCATTTCTCTCACTTTTTGTTTTGTAGAGGTTTGTTTGCTTGGTTGGGTTTTTTTTATTTTTGGTGGGGATTTTGTTGTTTCTGTTGGTTTTTTTTGTATATGGACTTTTTTGGTTGGTTTGTTTTCTCGTGATGTAAAATGAAAATTTGTTCCAAACCTTAACTTTTTTTATGGAATAAAATTCTTGCTTTTGAGGGAGTCTAGTCATAGGTACAATAGAAATACAGTTTATTATATAAAAATCTAAATGGCTATGTAATAATGATGGTGATTATGCCACCTGCCTAAGAAAAATTGTAAAACAGTAAACGTCTATCAAGCCTTGACAATTGGCATATAGTTTCATCGAAGATTTTGAAAAAGATAATGAAATATATTTACCTTAACAAGTAACAACTCACTGCTATATTCATTGGTTTTAAAAGTACACAGTAAAAAGCTACAGTATTTGAATTCCTGTGCAGTGTAGGTGTAAAGATTTGTGACAATCCCAGGTAGTTTGTCAGTTTACAGTTCACTCTATATGATTAGACATAATAAAATGTTGCCCTTTTTTTTAAGATACTAGAGGGGATTGTTTAGCACATTAATTATTTCCTCTAATATGTGCATCAACCCGGGAAAAAAAAAAGGAATCAAAATGTTTGAACTAAAAACAGGAGAACAAAAGTAGATTTTTTATTTTTTTTTTTTAAGCATCAGTCAGTAGTTAGAAGTGCATATGTTGCAAGCTACTCTGCTGTGCATTGTAAACTATAGACAAACTCCACCCTGAAAACAAAGATAGAGTGCCATCTGGTTCCTGTTGGTCATTTTAAGCTCTACTTAGTCTAAGTAAGCTAATATCTCTGCATTTTCATTTATGCAATGTAATAAAAGCTTCTAATTTACCCTTGTACCAATATGCATGTAGAGTTTTGTGAGTTTTGTAGAAAAGCATTCCTGATGTGTTTGCTGCTCTGCTCAGTGAGTTGCTGGAGGTGATGCAGAAGGGCTAAGGGCATTAGAAGACTTTTTGATACTTCCATTCCAGGTCTTTCTGCATACTGTGGGTGAAAGAACAAGGATAAGGGAAAGATATGAACATAAAGACACAACAGTGTTATTTGTCCAACAAAGACATCCATTCAGTTGTGTGAGATGGATGAAAGAGGTAGGCACCAGGTAAAAGACCTTTGGAGTATTTCACAGTTAAGTACGATTTGTCTGACACATTAGGATAACTTGTTTTTTTTACACTCCATGAAAGTCAGTTGCTTTCTGTTATATTTTCATGTAAGACTGTGGTGCAACTGTCTTCTTACTGCTCACTTTCTTTGAGGATCTTCTGTAGCAGACATTTAGCTCGTAGTGTTCTAGCATTATCATAGAATAGTTTGGGTTGTAAGGGACATTAAAGATCATTTAGTTCCAAGCTTCCTGACACGTTTCTCCATCATGTCAAGCAACATCCTCTCCTCATCTCCCCTGCCTGTCCTTCCTAATGAGCCTGTATCCTTCAATTCCTTCATTCCAGTCATAGGAGATATTCCACCACATCTCCATGATGCCAATAAGATGGTAGACCTGTGGGTGTGTGCAAGGGCAAGAAAAGAAGAGGTCCTCACAAAAGACACCAAAAGGATTATTGCAAAGGAAGAAGAATTAAAAATTCTCTGAGAAGATATGTCTTACTAGGTTATAACCAAAATGCAGAAAAAAATTCTGTGACGTGAATGAAAATTCTCCAGTTTTAAAAGCTTTTCCCTTGAAATACTTTTTTAGTTTAATTTCTCTACTACCTAACTTTTTTAATGCAGACTTGAAAAGTGAGTAACAACACTATCAGAGCTCCTCTGGATTACCTGGGAATGACTAAAGACTTGGGTCTAGTATATAGTGCCCTAGTGGAGGCAGAATTATGAAATTGCCCCCTATATAGAGAATTGAATGGAACATAATTTGTGAAGACTTCCCACAGAAGGAAAAGCAACTTCACACCTGTGTCTGAACATCAAGTAAGACCAACATTCCTGGAGAATGGGACTTCTCATGGCAATGTACTAGCAGGTGAGAAGGAGAAGAAATTAATATTTACCAAAAGTGGGGATAGAAAGAAGGTATAAAATGTAGGGATCCATCTTCCTTTAGTATTAGATGGGTTGTTATATGTCATGCTGTGAGTGGACACATACTAAATACATGCTATTAGTGGATACTAATACATGTTAATTTTTTCCTCATCTTATATTAGGGAGACAGTGTCACTTCTCATTATCAATTGTTCAAAATTTTCTAAGGAACTCCTCAGCACACAGAAATCCACGTGGCATAAATTATTTGACAAATTGACCCTAAAAACTTGGACAGCTTCCAAAATGTGATTTTCTAGTAACTTAGCTTCACATGACTGAAGCAGAAGAAGACTACTGAGAATGTTTTGCTCCCCAAATGCATATTGGAGGACATTTCCAGCCCTTTAACTTTCATTTGCTCTTCTTCACAACATAGAGCAGAGTAAAGCACATTAGCTAGTGTTCACGATAAAAAGTCTAATTTGGAATTCACAGCACTTGCTTGAAATATGCTTGATGCTTTATTTGGGATAGAGGTGTCTAGAGATTAAATCTACAGCTGTTGGAACATTTTGGAATAGTGGGTGAAAACAAGTTATTAAGTACAGCTTGAAAATAGAATTGAACCTCTGAAGTGTAAGTTTTTCTAACTGTGGCAATCTAAATATGCATAGGAAACAAGCCAGGTAATAATTTATTTATTAAGGCTTTCACCCAACTCTGCATCAGTGTAATTTTGCAGCTGTATGGGGTTCCACGGGGTTCACGGTTGCTTGAGTTCAACTCAGGGAAATTTTGGAGTTAGAGGCCGTTTTTTTAAAGTATTAATTTGGGTATCATCACTTAAATGTTCTATTGGGTTTGTTTCCACTGGATTTTAGGATGTCTGTAGAGGTAGACAGACAAAAAGATGGATTGGTCTAGAAGTTCTAGGAGCAGAATTTTCCTCTCAAATAATTGACTGCTTTGAGTTTCAGAAATTTTTCTTGCTTCTTTTTCACGTGGAAACTTTCTCTGTGAATAAAAAAAAATAATCTTGGAATGTCCTTCAAAAGCATGTTTTTATTGCACTCTAATACTTATACATACAAAGTAAGGAAAGCCAAGCTTGATATCAGTAAAAATTTTTCAGGCTTTCATTTTCGGATAAAATGTGTATGAGATAATGAGACATACCTAAAAGGTAACTTGCTTTTTCAAATACTGTGAAGCATTCATGTTGTGAGATACTTGCCTTACATTATTAGATATTGACACTCTTTCCTTTACCTTTAATATCTCCTATAGAAAGATGAAAATAATGCTAAAAGGGAACAAATTAGTATATCTTCTTTATAGGAATCTTTCACTAACTTTGAACTTAAAAAAAAAAAGGAACAAAATATTGATTTCAAGTGTAATATCTAAATAATTCTTTGACATTCATTATAGACTGTTAAAAGTATAATGAATAGGAATACATTTTCATTCAATGAGATGTTTGCTATTTTCTCTTTTACTATGCTTTGATTAAATACTTGAGCCTTACAAAGTAATTTTTCGACTTTACCCAGAGTGCCATCTAATGGTACTGTTGTCTCAGATGAAAAAAAAACCTCAACAGTGTGGGTCATATTGAAGATTTCAAGATACAAACGAATTACATCACTGTGTTGGAATACAGCCATCAATTAGTTCAGCTAGTAGAGCAGGGTAAAGATGAAGCGATCCAGTCTTCATATTGTTTTCTCATTGGATTAATTAATCATCTGCTACTTTAGTGAAACAATAAGACTAAATTATGAAAATGAAATAAGAATAGTGTTAGGATAATCTCACTGTCTTTTACTTCATCATCCTTTTCTCATTTAAATTGCCACCCTTTTCTACATTTCTGAATGTTACTTCAGTCTAATGTATAACATAAATTTCAACTCCAAGGATCTATATCATTGAAGCCAAAGACTAATCATAAAATTTAAACTTTCCTTACTTAATTTGTTCTGTGAAACCTTTAAAACCTACTGTTAGTGATGACACATACCTCCAGCTGGTGACTATAGTAGATATCTAATGAATTATTTCAGGTTTGCACAATTCTTTTGTTTTGGCATTCTATCTCTTACTGGAGTTTGCATTGACTATAAATCTTATAAATACTAATGCCTGCAGTAACATATCAGGCTCACTTGACAGTGAGACAAAATTTAGCTTGAAAAAGCTTAGACTGTATAACACCTTGGCCCATTATATTCCATTTATTTTTACTGCAGTCAGGGAGAACTAAATTCATCTAACAACAGATTCTGATTTCAAAGAAAAAAATACACTGCTCATAATGCACTTTATGTTGGTGCCCAGATAGTGGTTTAAAAATTGAATTGATTTTTTTTTATCATATACAATTTTATTCTTCTCAATATAAGAAGTACATTGTTGAGATTGAAAAGGTACAACGTAGGGCAAACAAAATGATTCACGTCTACAAGTCTGAATTACAAATAAAGGTTTGCCTGTATACTTTAGAAAAATAGAAGTCTAAGCAAAGACCCTGTAGACAAGAAAATGAGATTTTGAAAGAAAGGGGTACACTAACACTAGCATAAATGGAGCGTTGAACAAAAAACCTAAAAAGAGAGTAACGGGTAACTAAATGTAACAAAATGACAGAAGATGGCAAAGAAATTATGAAATCCACAAATTGTACCAAATGATTACACCGTCAGTAAACTAAAACAATTTGGTGATGAAGTGATAGACATAGAGAAAGAGCAAAAATTTAAAGATACCTTGTTGATGAAGTAATAGAGAAATACACCAAGGTGTTGCATATCAAACTGTTACAGATATGACCCCCCAGGTGCCAACAGCAGCTGGACAAGAAATTGTGTACATGTGGAATCAAGAGCTCCTTTGGTTAGTGTATTGTACCTTTCATAGGTACTTAGAAAGCAAAATAGAGGATGGAGATTCCAGGTGTGAATAATAAATTTAAGTCCAAACGTGACTGTAAGTTCCACTTGCAACCTGTCTGTTTGTTCAAGAATATTTCATCCCTGAAGCAGTCAGATTCATTTTATGATCACGATATTGAACTGGAACACCCCCACTCCCCCCTTCTCATTTTTTAAAATCAGTAATTCAATTTGAGTCTTAATAACTTTCATTCTCTTTCTCTCCTCTTGATATAAAGATAACAACAACAAAAATTACGAGAGTTTGGGTTCCTCTTTGCTAACAGTTGCACTCACAAAATGAAAAATGCTTTTCAAATTCAATCCAGAAATTTTAGGATAAAAGGCTTGACAGCTGTAAGCTTTTTCCCTAGGATATACTGCACAACAACCAAAAAATTCCAGCCATCCTGCAAAAACAAAATGATCTAAGCTTTATTTTGGATTGTTCTACAGACTGAAAATTTTCTAAAAGAAAAGAGAAATTTTGCAGCTCTTGGACTGCATATCCATAACTGCAACTTATGATATATAAGGCTATGTTATAAAATTACTGTATCCATTCAAATCTCTAGTTTTACTGGGATTTTCTCAGTGGGAAAAAATACAATCTGATGTACTATATTAAATAAAAACAAAGGAGTCTGAAATATTACTTTTCATTTATTTTTATATACTATGAAGACATTAAAAAAGGAGAAACAGAAGAAAAACAGATGCAATGAATTTACCAGGGGATAATTTTGTGACATGGTGATTTTATCAGTCCATTTCTTATAGTCTGATAGATAATCTTGCTGTATAAGACTGTGGTATGACTTTTCAACTTCACATTGAAGTGTGACTAGTTCTTGAGTAACGTTCATAACTTATTCAAAAAATGTATGGATCGATTTTCCAGAATACTGGTCGTTATTTTATTGAACTTTAGTTTGAAATAGAATCACATAATTATAGAATCAACCAGGTTGGAAAAAACCTCTGAGATCATCAAGTCTAACCCTTGATCCAACACCGCTGTGGTTACTAGACCAAGGCACTAAGGGTCACATCCTGTCTCATCTTAAAAACCTCCAGGGACAGTGAATCCACCACTTCCCTGGGCAGCCCATTCCAATGCCTGATTACCCTCTCTGTAAAGAATTTCTTCCTAATATCTAACCTAAACCTCCCCTGGCACAGCTTAAGACCATGCCCTCTTGTCTTACTGATAGCCGCCTGGGAGAAGAGACCAACCCCCACCTGGCTACAACCTCCTTTCAGGGAGTTGTAGACAGTGATGAAGTCTCCCCTGAGCCTCCTCTTCTCCAGGCTGAACCACCCCAGCTCCCTCAGCCTCTCCCCATAGGACTTGTGCTCCAGTCCCTTCACCAGCCTCGTTGCTCTTCTCTGGACCTGCTCCAACTCCTCAATATCCTTCCTGAACTGAGGGGCCCAGAGTTGGACACAGTACTTGAGGTGTGGACTCACCCATGCTGAGTACAGGGGAAGAATCACTTCCCTGGTCCTGTTGGCCACACTGTTCCTCATACAGGTCAGGATACCACTGGCCTTCTTGGCCACCTGGGCACACTGCTGACTCATGTTCAGCTTGCTGTCAGTACAGACTCCCAGGTCTCTTTCTGCCTGGCTGCTCTCCAGGCACTCTGTGCCCAGCCTGTAGCACTGCATGGGGTTGTTATGGCCGAAGTGGAGGACCCAGCACTTGCCCTTGTTGAACCTCATTCTGTTGGAATAGCTCCTAGAGAAGATTCTGCCAATTATCTTACCTTCCTATGTGTTGAATTTTTCATCTGTATTCTTTCTAAAGGAGTCATCATAAAGACCTATGACAGCACCAGCTATCTACATAAAGTTTGCTGCAAAAAATCTGCTAATTCTAATGCACAAATAATCACTACTTTTTCTCTCATAAAAGGTAAAAAAAGAGAAGTACAGCTCTTTTTAAAAATGATGTTAAACTGTGAGAGTCAATAAACTAACACGATCCCAGCTGGAAGCAGAATCTGGAATGGTTTATTGGATGTACAGGCTGATATTTTAAGGGTCTGGGGTCTACATATTCATAGGGGGGCGACCTATTACAACCGGGATTTTACAAGGATGAGGTAAGGGGAAAACCCAAGTTACACCTTTTGGGTTTAGCACTTACATCATGGGGAAAACCCACTTATTTTAGGATTACATTTTTGGGGATTTACATGGGGGAGAGATATCCAGTGTTTACAGAATACACAGGATACACAGGGAGGGGAAAAACAACAATGGATTTTATGCAGAGGCTTGATAACACCACAACACAGTGCCTCTGTATCTTGGCAGGACATTCCAAAAAGGTGACATCCTGTCTGGTCCTTAAATGCAGGTTTTTTCCCCAGCTAAGGCTTTCTGCCGAGGCCCAGCAGTTTCTTTTTCTGGTATTCAAATTTTGGATTGCTACAGTTAAATGTTACACTTTAAGAATGCTTGTTCCTAATTTCATACTTTTTTTTTTTTACCTGCTGTCCGTTGTTTGCCATCTACTTTAACAATTTGAGCACAGGTAGGAAGTGAAGTGGAAAATGTGTTGGCATAAAAAAAGGTTATACAGGAATTTACATGTCTATGAGTGTGTATTGCATAAGTGTTCTGCTTTTTACATTTTTCAGAGACTTGAATTGAATGTTGTTGCACTCATGGCCAGAATGCCTATTTTAAAAAAAACCAACACGAAACCAGAACCAACCAACAAACAAAAGCTAATTTATTGCAATCTTTTGAATACTATAATGGGAATTGAATTTCTATTGACAGGAGGGTTGGTCAGAGCCCAGAGGGTGGTGGGAGTCTTTGTTGTAAGAGTCCTTGAGATTACATCCAGTTGGATTGAATGGGGCTCCTTGAACTGCTGATCCGCTCAGTTCTTATGTCCGACTGGGCCATGGTCCCACATGACCTCCTCAGCATATGCATGATTCACTTCTGTTATTTGTATTAAACTATGTACAAAACATCTTTAAACCATCTCATCTTTTCACAAAGGATTGTCTCGTGAATATTTTGCATCTGCAAGAACAGTTTCCACTGGCTATTTACAAGAATTTTTTCAGGTACAATTTTCATGAGTTTTGTATCAGGAATTGCCTGGGGCAGTCTGGCCACATTCTCCATCCAGAGGGTTAATCAACACAGCAATCACGCAAATAGCGCCTGTCGGCGGGTGCAGGTGCAGCAGAAACTGCCTGGTGAATCTTCATGGCTGCCTGAATCTCAGGTTGTTGCAAGTGAGTCTTTTATCTCAAGCCAGTTTGTTGGCTCTTCTATGCAGACAAAGTGGGAAGCTCCTAGATCATACAGGAAATTAATGACGAAGTGCAGTCAAAGCATACACAGGCACAACCTAGATAACCTGCTACTTCTCCGGCTGTAGCTTAAGTTCTCTAGGTTTTGTCAGAAGACTCTCCTAAGAGATGATTGTCTTTTTCAGCGTAAATTGTTTGAAACTTGATTCGATGTCTGTCTTGGTTACCATTAAAAAAAAATCCCCTATCTGTACAATACAAATAGAACTATTTATAATTTTATATTATAAGAGCAAAGATTAATAGTGATGAGATGCATATCTTCCACTAATAGTATCTGCATACAAGTAAAAAGAAGGATTTATATGTGTGTCTTCTCCTTGGAGCATATATATTTTGATCAATCTACTCTTTAATGGCAAGCAACAGAGATACTTCTCTACAAATCCCATTAATGTCATGGCTAGGCTTTGCGAACGAAGATTTGGGAAGGGCCCTACCCATGTTTGTTGCAAGAGTGTTGGTGGCTAAAAAGACCAATACGAGAAAGGCATGTTCGGTTGCAAAAGGCACAGCAGAAAGACTCCTTAGATGGTATATTCTACAAGGCTTGATTCTTTCTGCCTTGTCTTTTCTCCTCAAGGGTCATCCTGCGTGCTTTCTCAAAAGGAACAGCAGCGTTATAGATAGTGTGTCTCCAGGCCTCCCAATTGGAGGCCAGAGTAGACCAGAAATTCGATTAATAATAAGCTTCAAAAAGCTTTGAATAAGCTTCAGGGATACTAGTATGCCCATGTATTTATTTATATGAGGTTACAAAAATAGGTGTTCACAGAAATGAATAAATCACTAAATTGAAAAAAGATTCGAAGGCTATCAGTTCCAATACGTTTTATGCTTGCAGGCTGACTTACACTGATGTCATAAGCAACTTTATTTCATATTTTGTAACTCCTCTAAATCATGGTATGCTGTAAATGCATACTTAAGGGACTCAGAACTAAAACCTTAAAAGAATTCACCTTAAGTACGTTGAAATAAAAGCTGGAAATATACCTAGTTCCTAAATTCCATTGATTTCAGAAAGACAGCCACATGAAGTGCTCACAGCTTTGAGCTGTGGAGGCAGGGTCAGAGGTGAAAATTATGATCTCTGTGCAACTGTGAACTCTGTTGTGGTGTTTACCTCAGAAAAAGTGTATGAAGTTGTTCATAAGCACCAGCATAATGCTTATTTCTACATGCTCCATTTGAAAGTTGGTAACATTTTTTTGTCAATGATCTCCATTCTATGAATTCTCTGTACTTTCACAATTTACAGTGTTAAATAAGCAAAACAAAAATATGTTCTGGTTAAATGAGCAACAGAAAGTTCCATCATAAATTATTTGGGTTATTGAACGAAGTGCATCTAATATTTCCATGGTGTAATAATTTTGGTGTGATACGCTAATATTACACCAACCACATGCTTTTTCATTGCTGTTTATCTAGTCCATCAGTTTAAAATTATTTCATTTGCGTCTTATTGTACATGTCCCACTGAAGACAAACCCAAGTGTTCAGAGATTACCAAAGTTATAGTGCACTAAAATCCAAAATGTGAACATCATTCTTCTCTATAAAGTGTTAGAGCTTCAAGGGACTGGGGGATAATATTTCAACCAAAGCAATATAAGCCTCGCACATGTCTAACATCCAAAGATCGCTTTCATCCGTTTCGGTCTTTAATTTTGAATGTATTAGACTTCTCTCCATTGTTTGTTTTTCCTGTCCTCTTGATAATGTCTTTATTTCTAATGTAATTTTTTTAGCTTGTCATTTTTACAAACATGCACACTGATATAAAGGATAAGAAACTCCCCTGTGTGTTTTAACAAACATTTATTTTTGATCTCTACATGGGTGTCTGTCACACTATGATTACAACATATATGACAGCATCTGAAGCACTGAACAAGAACAGACTAAAAAACAGTTATTGTGGGATGTAAGATGATGATTCTGTGGACATAATGTATTGAATCCCAGATGCACTCATAGTTCTCATATACTCAATTTCGAGATCTTTCTAGTTTGTGGATTTAGAAATATTAAGTAGGTAAGAGTGATAATTTTTCTTGCATATGCTTACACACATAAATTGTTTACTGAATTTTGTTTTTTTCCATCTCATATGAATATTCTAGGTAATAGGGTGGTACAGCAGTTAAGACCTTTGCTACATACTTTGCCTGACATTTTGGTGCAAGTATTTTCTTATTGACAATCTTTTTCCATATATTTTTCTCCATAGTGAATCTCCCATATTGATTCAATTCTCAAATCTTTCAAGTTTTCAAAATGTTCTTTGAACATTTTTATTTCATTTTCCCACTTACACAGCAGTCTTTGTGATTCTTTCCATATCTTTGAAAACAAAAAATATTCACATGCAACTACTACCAAAACCTTTTAGTCTGTTCATCTGTCCTGTTCAGATCAGCTCAGATTTCCTGTCCATGTTACAACATTGCTTCTACTTATCTCCCTGATAGTATATATTAATCATGTACAGGTTGAATCAAAAGGCAGGTATTGTTTATTCATTAGTCCAGGCCTAATATTGCTATCCTTTGTAGGTGGATGATGTTTTTTTCCTTACCTTAGATACTTACTTCTCTCTACCTACTAATCCCCTGACTTCTCTCAGAATAATGCTCTGCATCTGACATAAATAAAACTGTAAAATGTGAGCCCCATGATTATTTATCATCTCAATGGAAATGTTTTCTGCTGAACCATGACCAAATGTCAAATTACCTGAGCATTTGGAGACATGTTCTGGCAACTTTTTCATTTCATTGAATAGTGTCTTACTCCTCAAGATGTCCAGCTCAATGCAAATAAAGTATGCAAAGAGAATATATCCAGCAACTGTGAATAAGTGAAACAGAATATGGTTGCAGTAAAACATGCTGCCAATATTAAAGAAAATATTTGATAAATATTTAAGTAGCTAAAAACTGAAAATAATGAACATGAGTTTTAAGATAATTTACACTTGCAAATGGATCTAAAAAAAAACTTTGACTTCTTTTCTCATAAAGTAGTTGGACATCTGTGTTTAATGCCAAGAACATTTATCTTGTTGCAGTTGTCTCTGTAAAACTGATTTGCATTTTATTATTATTAATGAATGAATGGGTGAAATCTTTCACTGATCATTCATATAACTATCCTATCAAAATTTGTGTTCTCCTACCTGTTTTACATTAATATAGCCCAAGTGATTTAAATGCTAAATTAGCAAGTTATGTCTAAGGAGACTGCTATCACCAGTAAAGTGAGACACACTGAATGCTGCAATACTAACTAAAAACCTATGAAAAGGTGATGATTACTATAATATGAGAGGTAAGCATAATGTTGCCTAAAGGACTCAGGGAGAAAAAAAACTCCAGGGCAAATTGAGTAGGAGATAAGATAAGGGAAGGTTTTAATGAAGCCTCTCAGGCACTGGGAATACAAACCCTGACCCAGGTGTTACAATTTTTATAATTATGTCCATACAATCCCTGTTCATCCACTCCCCAGACTTTGCCCCATTCCACCCCCGACCTGCCCCTCGGGAATTGAGTCTGATGGAGTTTTGGGACCCCCTTTTCCTTATCTTCATCTTCCTCGGAACACGTACAGTCCTTGGAGGCTTTCCAAATTTCCGGGTTTGAAGGTTGCTTTGCCTGGGTGATATCTTGTTGTCCAGGTCAGGGTGCAGATGTTCTTAAACGGAATGAAGGCCTACCTCGAAAAAGAGACTAAATATACTACTGGAACTTAGGGGTAATTGATATGGAATGGGGTAATAGGGTTGGGTATACGTAACTACTGTGCTAAAGGGTGAGGGATATAATAAATACAGCTACTTCTAAAATCTACAAAAATTAAAAAATGAAAAAAACCTCCAAGGTAACAATAATTTCTAAGCAAATTCTGCAGGTTTTGAGTTGAGATTAAAAAAAACCAAACGTCATATAAATTGGACATAAGCCTTCTAAACAACATATATGATAGATTTTAGCTCTGCATAAAATTTGTGTTGGCTTCCTTCAGAAAGAGGTGTATGTCACTCTTTGCCTTACAAATGCAAGATTACCATTGAGTTCATTGAGAATTGGTGCTGATGAAGGGCTTTAGATTTCTGCCTTTTGAATATTGATGTTTATGATAGTAGTTTAAACTGTAAGAAAATGGCAAAGCATATTTTTATTTCTGTCACAGTAATTCTAGGGATGTTTTCTAAAGCTGTAATGAATGGATCAATTTCCTTTCCTCATGATCTTCGCTTCTTTGCTCCTCCTCCCAAACAAGGGAACAAACCCCAATCCCAAACCACCCAGCTCAGTCCTTATCCTCTCCAGAAGAACCCAAATAAAAAGTTCATTATAGCTTCCGGATTGACGGGTTTATGTGCTCTTTTGTAAAATGTACTGCTGACAGTCTTAATTTTCAACTCATTATCAGTTTTACACAGCCCAGCATGTTGAAAAATACTAAGTATTTTGTAAAAAAATTCTCTTTCTTTTTAAGGAGGAATCATAATTATACATTCTTACAATGAAAACGGTTCTGTAACCACTTCATTCCTGTTAAAACTGATTGAGCACCTTTAATAAATCAGGTTTCTAGCTCATTCAGAAATGACAATACTTGGGCTGTGTTATATTTTCAGCTGTACCTTTATCATGTGCAGAGTTCTGTTCTGTACCTGGGTATATAAGACATAAATAAGGGTTAGATAACAATGGCACTTAAACCGTGTGCTTTAAAATTTGTTGGCATCAGAGCATTTAAATCACCAGTCTCTGGCAAGATGCCTCACTGCAATATGTTGTCCTCTGATGTCTTAAGTGTGTAAGACTAAAAATTCTGCAATAAACTTCAGAATTATGTTTAGTGCTGTGAAGCAGCTTGAGATAAAGGGCAAGTGTGTTACTTACCTTTGGTTACTCCAAAAACTACTTTGTAAACAAACATTTTGTGGTTGGGCACAACCCCAGAATTAAACTGCTGGTACTCAAAAAAAAAAAAAGAGGATTGATCTAGGGACCAAGCTGAAGTACAGATGTCCTTACGGTTGTGACCTGTCATTTGTGACTAACCTAAAGACTAAGAGGAGCGTGAAATCTGTGAACATTTGCAGGGCACACTATGAGAAAGACTGCCTACTATCCTTTATTCATGGAGACCTTATGGTTGTCCTCTTCACTGAACATACTCCTCATGGACTGGGAAATAAACTGTACCATGTAAAACACAAAAAAAATGATGTCTTGCTTTTTGTAACAGATTTAGGGGTTTCACCTTGTTTTGGAGCAACACAGCATCACACTGTGTAGTCACTTATCAACTAGTAATTCAGATGCCTAATTTTAGGCATGTAACTCCAAATTTATTTGTTTGTTGGAAGTCATATGTATATACAAAATTTTCAACAGCAGGCTACACTTCCTCCTCATTCTGCACAAAACCCAAAATAGGTGTTATTAATCCCATTGCCAAACATGCAAGCTGTCACTGTTCATGAGGCCAATCTGATGATATGTTATCGAAGTTGAAATAGTGTCTGCTATAAAAGGGAGATCAGCACTAGCATGTTTTCTACACTGCTGTGCCAGTATGTCTCCATCCTGACATTGCTCAGTGATGGAGCACTGAAACCGCTCTCAGTCCCAGTGTTTTAATCAATTCTGGTTAGAGAGACGGTGTGAACTTTAGCAAGATTTTACATTGTTACAAACTTTTACTGCTCACAGCTTATTGACTGCACATAAGGCTGACAAGCACTAGCAATGTTTAATGTTGCCCTGATACAATTTTAAATAAAACATGTTTATTATCATAAACAGAAAACAGGGTGTAGAGAAGGTAGAATGCAAGTGCCAGGTATTAAACAGTGCTTTGTCACCTCACAATAAAATGTCAGCAACAGCTTTTTTCATGAGACTAAAAACCTCTTCAATAAGAAGAATCATGGTGATGTTCTCTATGGACTTTCAGAATGTGCACATTATTTAGACACTTCTTGGCTACCTGCAATTATCTGTTTTGAAATGCTGGGTGGTTTAGTGTGCTCTCTTCCCTCCCTATTCCTTTTCAATTTATTTCCCTAGAGAGTATGGGTTAAGCACAGCAGCTGGCTGTCACTGTGACTTGCTTTTTACTCAGCTGTGCAGCTGAGCTGAATAAGGAACAAGGAGAAAAAGTCAGCAAAGTTGTCCAAAGTCAATCACTGCCATGGCTGAAACTGGAACATGGAATCATCTTGACTCCCAGCCTAAACATTGAAGGACTTGCCTGCTTTCAATTAATTACTGGACATTTTGGAACCTTTCTTCCCATTCTGTTACATTTTACTTATACAATTCCTTGGGGGAAAGTGGTAATAGTCATGAGGAAACAAAAAAAACAGAGACCCCATACTGTGAGCTAGATTTTTTGAGTTACTTCATACAGAAATTTCTATTTTTTGGTATACATGGCTCTCCTTATTGTTTCAATTCAAGATTTATGAATTCACTGGAAAACAGTAAAATGGGTTTAACACAGGAATGAAGGCATAGAATAGGGAGCAGAATGGAGTATATTTTGAAATGCTCCTCTCATTGAGTAGTGATATATTTTATTATTTTAAAAAATTTGAACCATACATCTAATGAAAGACAAAGAGAACCATTCTTTTGGCCCCAAGCGATATACTGATATTTCTTTACAATAAGTGATGAAAGTGTATGTTATTTCACTTCTTGCTTTACTTTTCTAAAACTATCTGTATTATCTACTGTGATTTGGATGCTATTTGCATGATTTGAACTCTCCTTAAGACTGTTTTGTTTGATTTGGTTTTATGTAAAACCTGTAAACCTGTTTAGTTTTAGAAATGTAGGTAATATTTGGTCCAAGTAGCATAGCAACTATTCAGATACATTAAATTACTTGTATATGAGATAGTTGCATAACTATATATGCTACAGCTGAGTTAGTACAGTGCTTTACATCAACTGAGTAATCAGTAATCTTGTTTTGAAACCAGACTTGACATAAGTGATAATCTGAAACAGTTCTTCCACAGCTGCTATGTTATTTCATGCAGGTATAATTAAATATTTGTGGCTAACTTATGTCTTGTGGATGTACCGATGGAATCTCTTATGATTCATTAGAAGTAGTGATAGCACTGAAACTACCAGAATACACAGATGATGATGAGTATTAAATGTTCACCTCAGTTTAGTGTCCTATGCAAAACTGATGAAAGTGCCTCCTCCTGGTCATTGATAATGATGTCAAACAAGAAATGATCCAGGATAGACTCTTGTGTTATTCTACGTTACCTGCCTTGAGGAAGAGTATGACTCAGTAGTCATTAACTTCTGAACCTGAACATTCAATCAGTTATTTACTCATCTGGTTATCCACCCATCTAGATCATAAAGTTTCAAGAGTAGTATGGGAAACAATGTTGAAAGCTCTACTGATCGAACTAGATGAGATCCAATGCTCTATGATAAGAGGCGATCAGGTTGGTCAAGGGCGATTTAGCATTTAGAAATCCATGCTGACTACTCCCAATCACCTTTTTTTGTAAGGCCATAAATTTGCTCCAACATGACTTGCTTCATGATTTCCATGAGGAGCAAACTGTGACTGGCTTGTTATTCCCTATATTATTCTTTTGGACTTCTTGGAAGATGAGTGCAATATTTGCATTTCTCCAGTTACTGGGAATATTGCCACTATCTCCATGACCTGTTAAAGACGAGACCAGTCAGATCTCCCAGAACTAGTGCATGCAGATTTTATTTCTGAATACTTTTATAGGTTCAATCCTTTCAAGTAATCCCTGACTCAGCTACTATCCACTGCTGGTAGTTCTCAGCCTTGAACCCTTTCACTGATCACAGGGGCCTTAGAGTTCCCATTGGTGAAGACTTAGACAAAGAGAAGGTATTTAGTGATCTCAGTCTCATCTGTGTCTCCTGTCACTTGGTCATCTGCAGTCCGGGTGTTCCCTGAATAGTTTCAGAGCTCTGGTGGAGAAGAGATTATATAGGCTTATTAAGAGTCTATCCAGAGAACCTTAGAACGCATATTGCAAAGGCCGCTAAAATGCTCTATCTGTAGCTAGGCTATCATATTGGTGGCTTATTCAGGAATACCTCTAATCCAAACAATGCTGAAAACCAGCAATACTAATTTGAACAAAAAGGAGGAAAAAAGTTTTGTGATGTCTCATAATGACTTTAATAGTGAAGACAAATCTTGCAAATATAAAATGTCCAGTAAGAAGCAAACACAAGAATGTTGTACTGTGAGATATAGTTGCTGGGCAACTAGGTGGTGTCATATATAGATATGACCAGAGAATAATTTGAAGATATCCTCAGAATGAGAAAGGAAGGAAAACACTCATTAGGGATGGTAGATACAATTATGGCAAAATAGAAAGTATCAACACACAAAATGTCACATGCAAAATGAAGATTTTTGTCACAAAAAAAGATCTGAAAAACCTCTAAAATAAACAAACAAATAATACTAAACCAAGAAACCTCCAATATCCCAACCCAAACCAGCATAGATAAAAATATACATTTTGTACTGTGAGAAAATGTTCAGATTAATTCATGCAAGGCCACCCAACAAAGCAATGAAAAAGAATTACTAATTTTTGCCAGCTATTGAGGACACCCTAGATGATTTACCAGATTAAACTGCTGACTGTGTGTATTTTTTGCATGCAAAGTATCAGTGTCATTGGAACAGCTTGGCTATATTTCACATGCCTCTTGACAAGTATTGTTGGGTACAAAGGGCTTTGGGTATGAAAGGGCCTGCAAGTCGATACTGACATAAAATAAACTAGGCTTTGAAGGGAAGTACAAGGATCTTGATTCTAACAGATGATATTCTTACCAAAGAAGTTAAAGAAGAGGCAAACTTTAACAATGGTGTGGAGATGCAACTGCATTAAGCAACTTTTCAGAAAGCATTTTAGGTCAAGATGAACCTGAAAAGACCTTCTTATGCCTTCTTCAGGTATCTTTTGATTCTGAAAAGCTCCTTTAAGTACTGAGGGTCATTAGAAATACATCCAGGCCAGAGGAGAGGAGGCCAGCAATTTACTTTACAAAAATCAATTAAAGCCTGATAATATTCAAGTAACACAAAAAGAGTGAGGTGCAGGAATAACTGGAAACCAGGAACCAATATTTAACGAAGTAATTAAATGTATATGTGGGTCATTGATCCTTAAATCCAGTGCAGTAGCCCACAATGCAATCAAACTGGACTGGTTTTTAAGAACTTTGAGAGGCAGTATTTAGAAAAATAAAGATGATAGCATTTTCTAGATACAAACAAATATAGATAACATTCAGGAAAGTAGCTCCTGGTTGCATTCTTCAATATGGAATAATTCTATTTTCCTCACCTTTGAGCACAGGATATTTGTGCAGGCAGAACTCAGGTCATTAAAAAGCATCTTGAAGAATCCACAGCCAAATGCACCTAAGTGTGTGCAGCAGACATTGTGGGGACTTGAGTATTAGGATGTGAGAATAAGCTACTACTCTGGAAAGCTATTCTGTATATTATGCATGTTTTCCTGAATGTAGCAGAAACGACATGGCTCTGTCAAAAAGGGAGTAAAGTCTGTCAATACGTGAATAAAACCAAACGCAAGCTAAGAAATACTAGGAATGGAAATGAAAACAAACCAGAAAATGTGATTAGTCCAATACATAAATCCATAGTGGTGCTTAAACATTTTTCATAGTTTACATCAAACTGTCTCAAGAAGATGAAGCAATAGTGGAACTGGAAAATGTTCCAGTGTTGGCTGCAAGAGATCAGAAGCATACAAGACCAAATACTATTTAAAATTGGAAAAATGTGCTCCTTTTAAAATCATGAATGAAAAAAAAATAATTCAATTAAAAAATACTAGTTTTAAAGCAAATCGATTTTTTTTTTACATGATGCAATGTAATTTTGTAGAACTTATTCCTGCATATTTTGGTAAGCAAATAGATCAAGAAATAGAATAGAATAAGAAAAATAGCCTTTTATTGAAAAGGAATTCCAAGATACTTCATTCTGGAAACTTTTAGTCCAGGATGGACTCGTTTTCATACTCTTACCATCTCTGACATCTTGCCATTCAGCTGTTGCCACTAATCACATTCATCCACTGTGGATGCAACTGGGTCTCCTTACCATACATACACTGACTGCAAGATCTAAGTACTTCGTAATAGCCTGAATTTAGTAGAACAGAGAGCGCATTTATTTAGATTTCAGGGCTGACTAAACTGAAAGAAAAAAAATGCCATAGGCATGTATTATAATAGAAACACACCCCCACCCGTGTGTAAGTGGGACTTCAACTCGACAGAAACTTGACCTGAAACTGCCCCTAAATAAGAGGGGACTTATTACAAAATAAGCAAAATATATAGTTTTCTATAACAAAATATATAATTTTCTAATCTTTAATGTTGTAACAAAATATAAAAATATAAACTGCTATGATGGCAATATTAAAAATACAGACAATTCCAATGTGCAGAATGACACAAACTCTTTTTTTTCATGTACATGTTATAAGAAAACACAGTATTGTGTAACTTTTTTTTCTTATTTGTATCTTTACAGGTACCAATTAACTCAAAAATTACTCTGACTGTAGCATTTGAATGTTTCTACACCAGGAATAGTTACATGAACAAGAAGAGGATTCAGAAACTCATTTTATATGACTATTGTTGCTAGGGAGAGTGCTCCACTGGGATCCCTCACTAAGCTTGTTTGTCTGACTCTGCCTGGGATTTTCAAAGAGACGGTTCAGTGACATAGGGGAAACTCAGAGTGGTTCAGGTTTTTCTGTTTGTTTTTCCATCATCTTTAATTCTGTAACTGTAGAATTTCTAAACAATAGGTCAAATCCTCAGAGGATAGTAAGTAGTTTTACAGGTTTTTGAAGCATGTGGAGTTACAGTAATTTTACAGCCCAGGGTTGGCAGCCTGTTAGTGCCTACAGAGAACTAAAAAATCCCAGTGAAATCAGAACCAGTCAGTTGTCTGACTTAGGGTCTGACTTTATTCCTGCTATATTCATTCTCAGGTTTATGATTTACTTGATGTAAATTATAATCAGTCCCAAAAAGTACTAATCATTTTTCTTCTTTCTGATTTTCTTACTTTTAAGGTTTGAGATCTCCTTTTGATCCTTTTTCCCTTTTCTCTCTCTTTATTTTTGTTTGTTTTTTAGTATTCTTTCCTGTCTCCCATTCCATTATACAACTAAAAGAATTTTAGAGTTATCAAAATACAATGTGGGAAACTGTATAAAACAAGCCACATATTTTACAACTCTATATGTTAGCCTGACAATTGTAAAGTGCTAGAGTATGTGACTACATACTATTATGACTTAATTCTGTTTGACAGAACCTCCAAGTCCAACGGAGTTTCTATGGAAGATAAAAAACACACAGAGGATACATCATGTCTCATGCTTAGTCTTGCTTGATGCCTTACTTATTTTTTTAATTAAACTGATTTCTCTGTATGTTTGAATTGTAACTTGTATTGAAAAATAACAAAGCAGAAATGTTGTGGAGAAAGAAAAGCATGGGAAAGAGAGAACAGAGCTCCTCAAAAAAGCATGAAATAACTCAGGTGCCCAAAAGGCTTTGATCCAACAGCCTGTGCTATGCTGAGCTGTTTCCTTACAGGTGAAAACCTGATTTCCTGAAGCATTTTCTGCATTTGTCAGAGTATCTTAAGAAGAGGCTCTCTCACACAGATGCAAATGGTTTAAAGTGTGCTCTGCTTGGCTTGTTTTTAAATTCTCTGTGACTGTTTTATCAGGTTTCCTCAGTTAAATGTACCTTGGTTGGCCAACCGTCATATTGGCATTAAACTTCAGTACCTATATTATATGCAGTAACACCCTTGATAAGACACATAAAAATATAACTTTTATGGGCTTTCTTATTCCTAAATGGACCCTTGAGACCTATATACTTCAAATATTCAGAGATAAGATGCATGATATAAATTTTCCAAAATACTGTAACTAATCACTATATGAAAATATCCAGAAGCATTTGGAACCTTCTTTTTCTTTTTCAAATCAACTGTTGATTAAAATTTGTTGATATCTATTGGGAATTTGCAAATATCAAGGGGTTTTTCAGCCTACAAAATGCCTTCCAATTTGACTCAGACCTTAAAATGTTATTTGAACCTCTTAGAGGAAGGTTGTAGCTGGACTACAGATATTTTCCTAAATCTTTATATTTTTACTAATGACTCTTTCTCTGAAAAAAAATTATATTTGCTGGCCAGTTATAACTATAGAAAATCAAAGAAGATAAGTCATTTTACTTTTGACCTTAGACCAGTGACACGATTTTTTCTTTTTTTTTTTTAAAAAAACCAAAAAGGTTTCATTTGTGATTCTCTCCTAGAGCCTGAATAGCATTAATGTGTCAAACACAGTTTTTTCAAGGATCAAAGAACCAGTTCAAATGGCTTCAGTGGGTAAAGGGCTCTCAGCTAATGGAAAGATCTTTGTGTCAAAGTGCAGATGTTTTGACATGATATGTATGATGACTCCATTCATACCACTACACCTCCATTATAAAAGATTTTTTCAGGTTCTTGTATTGCATTCTACAGCAGTGTAATCTTTCAGGCATGTCCATCTAGAAACTGATAAAAAACATGGTTTCTTGCTCTCAGTATTGAAACATGTAGATAGCACAGGAGAAATATAGCACATTTTACATAAATGTAATTATATCATTTGTAGAGTAAAAGTTAGCAAGTTTGTTTAAATGACAACCTAATAAACATGTCCTGTGCAACTGGGACAGAAGCCAAGAAGAGAAAATAGTCTGAAATATTTAATTACATAGCAACAGATAAATGCAAGGTGTTATCCAACAGCTACCAGACACCTCATATAACATGACATTTCCCATGCTTCAGTCTCAAACACCTTGTCCCTTACCAAGGAGGAAAAAAGGAGAATTTTTTTCCCTCTAATTTTCTGACTCACAGAAACAGAATGGGTTAGATTGGAAGGAACCACTGGAGGTCATCTAGCCTAACCTCCCTCATCAAGCAGGGTTGTCCTAGAGCATACTACTCAAGATTGTGTCCAGATTACTATCGAATATCTCCAGAAAAGGAGACTCCACACACTCTCTGGGTAATCTGTTCCAGTGCGCAGTCACTCACACAGTAAAGCTCTTCCTCACGTTCAGATGGAACTTCCTGTGCATCAGTTTCTGCCCATTGCATCTTGTCCTGTTACTTGGCTCCACTGAGAAGGGATCCATCCTCTTGACATCATCCCTTCAGTTACTCACAGACATTGATGAGGTCCCTTCTCAGTCATCTCTTCTCAAAGCTGAACAGGTTCAGCTCCATCAGCCTTTCCTCATAAGAGAGATGCTCCAGTCTCCCAATCACCTCCACTAGACCTGGTCCAGGGTCTCCATGTCTCCCTTGTATTGAACAGCCCAGAACTGGACATGGCACTCCAGATATGGCCTCATTAGGGCTGAGTAGTGGGGCAGTACCACCTCACTCAACCTGCTGGTAATGCTCCCCAGGATACCATTGCCCTTCTGGGCCACAAGGGCACACTGCTGGCTCATGGGCAGCTTGTAGTCCAACAGGACCCCCAGGTCTACCTCAGCAGGGCTGCTTTCCAGCAGGCTGGCCCCTCAGCCTGTACTGGTGCATGGGGTTATTCTTCCTGCACTTTCCTTTGTTGAATTTCAGACAATTCTTCTCTGCCCATCTCTCCAACTTGTTGAGCCCTTCTGGAGGGCTGCACAGCACTCTGGGGCTATCAGCCACTCCTCCCAGCTTTGTGTCATCAGTGAACTTGATGAGGAGGCATCTGCCCCTTCATTCGAATCATTGAATCCACTACCAACTCTTGGGATCACACCTTGTTGCAGGTCTTCAACTAGACCCTGTGCCACTGATCACAGCCCATTGAGTTCTGCCATTCAGCCAGTTCTTTGATACTGGTAGCTTTTGATACTGTTTCCCACAGCATTCTGCAAAAAATTGTGGCAGCCCATGGCTTGGACAGGTACACTCTTCTCTGGGTTAAGAACCTGTTGATGGCCAGGCACCAAGGGTGGTGGTGAAATGAGCCTTGTCCAGCTGGTATTCGGTCACTCCTGGTGTCCCCCAGGGATCCGTGTTGGGTCCAGTCCTGTTTAACATCTCTATTGGTGATCTGGATGAGGGGATCAAGTGTACCCCCAGTAAGTTAGTGGATTATACCAAGTTGGATGGGAGTGTTGATCTGCTAGAGGGTAGACAGTCTCTGCAGGGGAATCTGGACTGGCTGGATTGATGGGCTGAAACTGATGGTATGAGGTTCAACACGGCCAAATGCCAGGTCCTGCTTTTGAGTCACAACAATCCCACACAGCGCTACAGGCTCAGGGAATAGTGGCTTAAAAGCTGCCCAGTGTTAAAGGACCTGGGAATGCTGGTTGACGGGTGGCTAAACACAAGCCAGCAGTGTGTCCAGGTGGCCAAGAAGGCCAATGGCATCCTGGCTTTTATCAAGAATAGTGTGACCAGCAGGACTAGGGAAGTGACTCTTCCCCTGTAATCTGCACTGGTGAAGCAGTACCTTGAGTACTGTGTCCAGTTCTGGGCCCCGCAGTTCAGGAAAGACGTTGAGGTGCTGGAGTGAATCTGGAGAAGGGGAACAAAGATGGTGAAGTATCTAGAGGGAAAGTCCTATGAGGAGCAGCTGAGAGAGATGAGTTTGGAGAAAAAGAGGCTGGAGGAAAGGAGGCTCAGTGGTGACCCTATTACTCTCTACAATTACCTGAAAGGAGGTTGTAGCAAGATGGGGGTTGGTCTATTCTCCCAGGCAATTAGGCAGAAGAGGAAATAGACTCAAGCTCCACCAGGAGAGGCTCAGAATCATCAAGAGGAACTTCTTCACATAAAGAGTTGTTAAACATTGGAATGGACTGTCCAGGGAGGTGGTAGAGTCACCATCCCCAAAGATGTTCAAGAAAAAACTAGACATGACACTTAGTGCTGTGGTCTAGTTGACAAAGTGGTGTTTGGTCAAAGGTTGGACTTGATGATCTCAGAGGTCCAACCTAAGTGATTCTGTGATTCTCAGTCTACCTCACCATCCACTTATGTAGTCCACAATTCCAGAGATTTCCTATGAGGATATCATGGGAGAAACTGTCAAAGCCTTGCTGAAGTCCAAGTAGACTACTCCTCTCCCCTCATCTGTCCAGACAGTTGTCTCATCATAGAAGGTAGTCAAGTTAGTTAAACATGATTTCTCCTTGGTGAATCCATGCCAAGTCTAAGCCCATAAAAGTGATAACAGAAAAGAAAGTATTAGACAAAGGAAGAAAAGAAACTTCTCCAATGCTTTTGAGATACGTTGACTCTGGCTGGATGCCAAAGCCGCTCTATCATTCCCCTTTGCAACTGGACAGGGGAGAGAAAACATAGCACAAGGTTCATAAGTCAAGGACAGGGAGAGATCAGTCACTGATTATCCTCATGGGAAAAACAGATTCAACTTGTCGACATTAATAGAATTTATTACTAACAAAATCAGAACAGGATAATGAGAAGTAAAACCAAAACTTAAAAACTCCTTCCACCAACCTCTCCTTCCTTCCCTGCTCTATGCCCTCCCCCGCAGTGGCACAGGGAGATGGGGAGTGGGGATTTAAGTCAGGTCATCACACCCAGGGAGAAGAGTCCTTCCCCTGCTCCAGCATGGGGGTCTTCCCACAGAAGACAGTCCTTCATGAACTTCTCCAACGTGAGTCCATCCCATGGGCAACAGTTCTGCACGAACTGCTCCAGTGTGGGTCACTTCTCCACAGGGTGCAGCTCTTTAGGAACAGACTGCTCCAGAATGGGTCCCCCACAGCATCACTAGTCCTACCAGTAAATCTGCTCCATTGTGGGCTCCTTTCTCCACAGGTCATCAAGTCCCTGCCAGGAGCCTGCTCCAGCATGGGCTTCCCCCAGGATCACAGACTCCTTTCAGGCATCCACTTGCTCTGGCATGGGTCCCCTCCATGGTCTGCAGGTGGATCTCTGCACCCCGATGGACCTCCATGGGCTGCAGGGGCACAGCTGCTTCACAATGGTTTTCATCATGGGCTGCAGAGGAATCCCAGCTCTGGTGCCTGGAGAACCTCTTCCCCGTCCTTCTCCACTGACCTTGTTATCACAGAATCACAGAATCAACCAGGTTGGAAAAGACCTCTGACATCATCAAGTGCATCCTATGAACACTGCCTTGTCAACCAGACCATGACACTTAGTGCCACATCTGGTTTCTTCTTAAAGACCTCCAGACACAGTGACTCCACTACCTCCCTGGGGAACCCATTTCAATGCTCAATCACTCCTTCTGCATAGAACTTCTTCCTAACGTCTAACCTAAAACTCCCATGGCACAGCATAAGACTGTGTCATCTGCATAGTTGTTACTCCCACATATTCTCACTCAGTTCTTCTCTGGCCACAATTACATCTGAGCAGTAACTTTTTTTTCTTTCCTAAATATGCTATCGCAGAGGCATTACTATCATTGCTGATTAGCTTGGCCTTGGCCAGTGGTAGGTCCATCCTGGAGATGGCTGACATTGGCTCTACTGAACATGGGGGAAGCTTCCAGCAGCTTCTCAAAGAAGCCACCCCTGTAGTTCTCTTGCTACCAAAACCTGGCTCTCCAAGCCCAACACATCTTTTAACAGGAGTCATCATATTTTGAAAAAAGAAGTGGAAATCATGGAAAAAAGAAAAATGTTAAATCCCAGATTCTGGGACAGACTTTTAAATCTGTCTTCCGTTAAACAAGTTCAGATTTTCTATTGACTGTTTCCTTTCCTATTGCTTTAAATCTACTCTGGTTGAATACTTTTAATCTAGGAAATAGCAAGCCTGTATTATCCAGATTGTTAATTCCTGATTAAATAATCATAAGATTTGGTGTTTGCTGACATTTACTGTAGCAGTAAACCTGCATTATATGGGAAAACTGTGGTTTGAAAGTGTTTCAAAATGGGTTTTTGTGGTCCCTGTGCTTTCTTCTTCCCAAAATCCCCCATGGCCAGATCTTATCTCTGTCCCAGGAATGTCCTGGAAGATACCAAGAAGTCTTCTCATTGGACCTTTAACCCCTGCCTGCGATTGGATGTTTTGTAAGACCCCTGACCCCGTAATTGGTCACTCTCTGAATCCTCCAAAACCCTATAAATGTAACCACCTCATCAATAAACTCGCTCTCTCGCCTCCTCTCCACGTCTGGGTGCTGTCTCTCCGGAGCCATGGGACCACGTGGGTGGGGGGAGGGGTGAGCACCTAACCCCTCCATGCGTCCAGGACCCTGAAGAAACCCCTGGAGCTGGAGTAACCCCTTCCCTATCCACCTCAAGCCTTCGGAAATGGAACCCCACAATGGGAGGAATGCACCCAAAATTTACTTCACTTTGAGAGGCCACAGAGCCTTTGGGCACAAACAGACTGTCATTTTCCTGGTGTATTCTGTGATTTCACTAACATGGAAGTTTCAGGAGCAATGACTAAGAGTTGTCACGTGATATACAGAAAGTTATGCGGGTCAAGAATTTGTAAGCATCAATGTTGAGGAGATTCTTTACATTGTCATTCCATACTAGATATGAAAACTAAACTTAATGCAGCAGGGTAAAGTAAAACAAAAAATGGCCAAAAGGAAAAGCCCTCAGCTACAATTTCTAGATTGGTTAATTTTGCATTTCAATGTTTTTTTTCCTGCTGTGTTATTTCCCTGATTACTTGTAATTTTCAGTTTGAATGTTATACAGGAAACACAGTTATAGCACTGTGGTCTTTCATCAACTCCCATTATGCACAATTTAACAATATTTCATAAATCCAAGAGATGAAGAAGATCTCTATTGTATGAGAAATATAACTGGTATGCTGTTGTTATGACTCAGTAGGAGGTTTTTGCAGATTCTCTATCAATCCTCAATGCTTCAGAATTATTTGTGATTTTTTGTAGTATGCTGGAAAAAATAAGAAAGTGTTTTCTAGCTGACTGAAATGTTGAAACAAATTTAAGCAAATGAAGATTATGTCAATCTCATTAAAATGTAAATTTCAAAGTCAGATTAATTATAATATTTAAGATTTTTGATATATTTTTGTATAGAAACAGCCTCTCCCCCTACCAGACTATCACCAAGGCAAATTTTCCTTGAAGACATGTTTGAGATATTTTTTTTTCCTAGCTTATAGCAGACAGCTTTGTGGAAAGAAGGGGAGGATAGGGAATATATAGCAGTGACTGCAGCAGCAAGAAATTCTTATCATTGGAAAAAGCAGCATTTAGAGGAAAGTACGTAGCTTCTTTTTACAACACATACTCAAAATAATTTTGGGGAAGGATATAGCATATTATTCCTTTTTTTTTTTTTTAATAAACTAAATAAACTTGTGGGGTTTTGGTTTGTTTGGTTTGGAGGGGTGTGTTCAATTTATTTTTTTTTCCTTGAGCAGGTAGCCAATAGTCTGGGATTTGCAGGTTGCTTCCGTTGGTAAGAAAAACTACTAATGGAGCTTAGTTATTTTGGGTCCAGTTCTGTTGATTTTCATAAGCAAGTCAAATGGCCTTATCTAATCAGAGGAATCAATTTGCGTGTTCTCAGTTTTCTAACCAGCCTTTTCAGTTAATACAAGCACTAGTCCAGAGTTGTTTGGATCCTCATCAATCTTTCATTTCTTCTGATTCCCTGTTGCCTTTGGCATCCTTTCACTTACAAACATACACTATTACACAGGGAGAATACAAGTGATACAGCTCCTACATATTTTATACAGCTCCAGAAAACTTATTCTGAACTTCTTCCCAGATGTTTTATTGAACTCTGGTTTGGGAGAGTGACTTCAATTTTTTCAGCCACTTTCCACCTGTATGTTGTTCTAAATGCTTCCTCCATTTAACCAGGCTGACAAGTAGATCTACTGATACCAGTGAGATAAGTCATTGCTCATTTAACAAAGGCAAGAGGACAGGCAGCTTTCAGTTTTCTCCGCTATTACCACTGTCAGTTTCTACTACTATAAAAAGTAACATGCAGGCACTGGGGCTGTGCTGATTAATACTGTTTGAGGAGGTACAACGTGTGCTTGTCAGGACAGAAGGACAGAGCCTTGGGCTCCTTCCTTGTCACTGCCATTTGGAGTGGGTGTCTTGTAGTTGTATACAGGGAACTATCCAGTAATGAAACATGATACAAACATAATTGAAATAGGGGAAAAGGAGAAGGAGAAAGGGAATACTTGGTGTCCTCTAACATGAGCAAAAACTCCTATTTCATGAGCAAAGCAAATCTGCCTTCCCTCTTCTTGTGTCTAAGAAGTATGGAAGGATCTTTGTCTTTACTGTAGGTATAACTATTTGCATAAAAGATTAATCTGATTCTTTCACAGCTTAAAAACACAATTAATAGTGATAAACAACATTTAAGTCACATATGCTGTCAGATTTTCATATCTTATTTGAAAAGCAATATTTAAATTTGATAATATATCGTAGTATGTCCACGGTCTGAAGTTACCCTGCAGATGAGTATACAACCCACAGCTTATGCTTTAAACTACAGATATGGATACAAATTCCGTGTCCAGAACTCAGGGTTGTTTCTTTTTGGAGTCTGAGGTAGTGTACCTATGCTAGTTTTCATTGGGTGTCTGTGCTAATATTTTGGCAGTGGGGGACTTCAAGGGTGGCCTCTGTGAGAAGGGACCATGGGTTGACCATGCTGGATGCAGCCATCTCTGCAAGAGATCCACCCCAGGACAAAGCTGAGCACATCAGCAAAAAAAAACATGCAAAAAAAACCCATACAAAGAACACAGGGCAAAACGCTGCACAGCAGTGTGAGAGACAGAGGAATGAAGGGAAAAAGGATGAGAAACAGCTCTGCAGACACCAAGATCAGAGTAGAAGGGGAGGTAGAGGTGCTCCAGGTGCCAGAGCAGGGATTCCCCTGCAGCTTGTGGAAGATACCACAGTAGAGCAGGTACCTCCCTGCAGACAGTGGAGAGAACCACGACAGAGTAGGTGGATATTTCCATGTTGGAGCAGCTTCTCCTAACAGGAATTGCAACTGGTGGAAAGCTCGCTCTGGATCAGGTTTATCCTAAAGGACAGTAGCCTGTGGAGAGGTTGCAGGCATGGGCACTTCTTGAAGGCAGTCCATGGGAAGGAATCACATTGGAGCTGGAGAAAATTTGAGGAGGAAGTTTTATGGACTGACTGCAATCTCTACTTCCCATCCCCATTGCACTGCTCAGTGTCCAGGGACATGGACGAATCAGGAATGAAGGAATGGCATTGAGACTGGGAAAAAAGTTTAGTGGGAGGTATTTTGATTTTTATCTTTATTTCTCAAGATCCAAGTCTATTTTAAGTGACAATTAATTAAATTAATTTGCACCAAGTAAGTCTGTTTTTCCCATGACAGTAATTGGTAAGTGATCTCCTTGTCTTTATCTAGACCTACAAACTCTTTCCTTTTACTTTTTTGCCCTGTGCTGTTGAAAAAAGCTGAGTGGACATCTGGCATCCAGACAAGGTCAACACACCTTGCTGAAAGCCAAATATCTAATCTCTTTCTTGTCTCACTGGGCTTCACTTTGTAAACAGTGGATGGAAGTAGGCACCTTTAGAAGGAAATGCATCTGACCTGTCTAAGAGTGAGCTGAAGTGAGTGTTACCTTGATTAGAAGGAGACCTGGGAGTGACCAGCTCAGTCTTAGATGCCAAGATTTTAAACATATTCTTTTCTATCTGTGTTTCTGTCTTTTAAGTTCCAGATAACAACTTTGATTTGCTGTCAGAGAATATGAAGTCTTTAGATTTTAGACTTTACTATCTTTGTTTCCTATAATAATCATTAGCAAGAGAATAGTTGCTCTTCTTTCTTTTGCAATTAATTTTCACACCATTTTTTTCTTTTTTTTTTTTCCCCTTTACTTTCCTTTAATGCCAGAACAAAGAAGGATCAAAATGGCAGTAAAAGGCCTTTGGAAAAGTATTTATGAAATGATAAGGATTATATTGTGTTATATATTTTTTTTGTCCATATGGGTTTTACTGCACTCTCTTTTTTGATTCTGGTAACACAATCCTTTTCATCAGCATGAAAAGGAAAAAAGCATTTTTGACCCCTTTTTTTAAAAATGTGAATTGTTTTATGCTTTTGGCTGTTTATCAACACTATTATCATACAATAATTGACTGGTGACAAGAATTTAATTTCTCAGTGGTGTCTAATGTAATCTGTAAATTACATTACTGAGCCTCATTGCATCTGACACACTTTGCATTTTGACTGGTTATCCATACAGCCTCTCTTTTGAGATTTAGGTTGCCAGAAATGTAACAGAGAACAAGAAAGGCTTCCTGCCAATCAAATTATAGAACACTGAAAAGGTCAGAGTTACACAGTATATTACTGTCTTCAGAGATTGTACTGGGTATTAAAATTCTCTGATGTTTCATTTCCCTGACAAAGATTGTAATAAGAACAGGAAACAGCACAGGACAGATCAGGCTTTGTGACCACAGTGTTTATGAGGGTGATAAATGAAAAACAAACAAACAAAAAACCACCAAAAGGCCAACTCCTTCTCATTATATCTAGATTTCTAAAGCATGGGGTTCTTCAGTTTAGAAAATCCAAATAAAATTCCTTAGGTCAGAATGACCCAGGTAGCTCTGAGTTAGAAACAGAATATAATAATTCTGGACACAGGAATAGAATGTGAAATGAAATGTGAAAGAAAATGAACAGATCAAAATGGTAGGTAATTTGCACCAGGCAGTTTCCTCCTGTAATTTACTGTATGCTCTGAAAAATTCAAAGTAGATGTTCTAGCTACCACTTCAGGGTAAAGTGAAATCAAAGCTCAAAATCCTTTCAACACCCTATGAGTGGCAAAGTATCATGTCAGGAAAGTTGTTATTCGTGGTCTCATAAAAAATAATTTTTTATGTTTATTACTATTTTACTGTTTGGAGTTTTTCCTAAACATCCTGTAGTCTGTGCCTTAGTCATCACACACAAATAGTACCACAGCTTGACATTCTGACTTCAGAGTTTTTTATTACCTTATTCCCTACCTGAAAATGGTTACATAAAGAAATGCATAAGTTGCTTTTAATTTCTTTTGGGTCATATGTGTGTGTCTGTGTTATGGGACAGATTGTCTTCACCCACCATCTCTTCCTCATTTCAGATAAGTGGAAGTAACAGAAAAAATAATAGAGGTTTAGGTTGAGTTTCCATGCATCCATCTTCTTCTGTAGTAAAAAATTACTTGGAGCAGATATTCTAGGCTTAAGATATGACTATAATAGTAAAAAAGAAACCAACCAATAAATAAGGAAAAGATGGATAGAAAAAAATAAAGAGCAGTAACACAAAAAAAATAGGATAAATGAAAGAATAAGAAAGAATAAGCAGGGAGTATGAATCCTGAAGAGTTAAATATAACAAATTTCCTTTCAAAAGTAGTTCTTCAGAGTACATGCCCTGTATCAGAAAATATGTTTCTGAAAAGAAGTAACGGTTATATTGACGCTTTTATGAAATTTATTTATTTGTTTATTTTTATTATTGTAATCTAAGTCCTGCAGAAATACTGTTCCACAGTATCATCCTTCATCTGGTGTCCCATTCCATTGTGACTTTATTCTAGAAATATCTTCATGTAAGCAAAAATGTACCAAATATAGGAACCAGAACAGAATTGTCCCTAGGTCCACCAAAGTGCAGTGAACGCTGTCACACAGCATAGGAAAACACATATATATCTAAAGCTCTATGGCAAAGATTAGGAGACATAGGTCAAATTTATATTTTATTATTTTCTTGAAATTTCACATATTTGTATGATAATCAGTTTCTAAGTGTAGAATGCAATGGTTTTGGTAGTTTTTACTGTTACTGCGGTGGTAAGTGTATTCATGTTTTTTAGTTCCCCAGGTGTTACTGTGATGGTAGTCATCGACTTACCTGTATTTGAAGCTGTTGTTAACTGCCATGAAAATCTGTTTACTTCCTGTAGTATGCACATTAATTGTAGAATCTGGGCTTTCTTTACAGTTCCTAATAATTTGATAGGAAATACCACATCTTAAAATAGTAATAAAATCCACATTTCTCGGTTCTGACACTCCCCACCCCCAGATTTATGCCCTTCAAACCATTGGTAACATTGAAGTAGAACTGATAATTTCAGATTGGTATAAAAAAAAAAAATTAACCATTTTGTGGAGAGAATAAGCATTTGGCCTAATTTTACTTTTGGAACAAATTTCATTAAATTCATACAAAGTTTTTACAATAGATTTGAGAATTCAGACCAAGTCCTATGAGTTCAGTACTACAATAAATAATGTGATAACATTTAAACTAAACTGACAAGTTCTAACATGCTGCAAATTTTACCATCTATTTTCACTGCGCTAGCATTCATTGCCATTAAAACTGACATTAGTCCCACCCCTAAGAGTAATTTTAAAATTAATTTTATTCCATTACAGATAAACTTTTCAATGTTTCGTACAGAAAGATTAATGGCAGTCCATAGGCAAAGCATTGGCCACACAGAGAATTTTCTACTAAAATATATTTCTTATGCTTTTCTGTCTCACTAATTCCCTTCCTCCCTGCCTCTCTGTTTTTGGAAAATTATTGAACATAACCAAATTACAGATTCACCCACACATTTAATTTTTAGGATACCTTGAGAAGGGAAAGTATCTTTTTCATTAAATATATAAACAGTAGTCAGTGTTAGACAATATTTTCCTCCAAGAGTTTTCAGATGTGAAAAGGAGATACAAAGCAAACTATATTTTCTCATATGTGGCTCTCTCTAAACCATGAACAAAGCCTACAAATCTATGTTCATAAAATATGAATTCTGAATTTGTAGGGAAGGTGTTGTACACAACTATTATTGTTTAAGCACAGCAGGCAACTAAGCCCCACAGAGCTGCTCATTCACTCACTCTCCCCCAGTAGGATGGGTAAAAAGGAGAAAGCTCATGAACTAAGGCAAACACAGTGTAAGAAGTAAAGCAAAAGCTGTGCATGCAACAAAAGCAAAGCAATGAATTAATTCCCCACTTCCCATGGGCAGGCAGGTGTTCAGTCATCCCAAGGAAAGCAGGGATCCATCACACATAACAGTGACTTGGGAAGATCAAATGCCATCACTCTTAATATCACCCCTCCCTTCTTCTTCTCCTGGCTTTATGCGCTGAGCATGACGCTGTAAGTGAAAGAATATCCCTTGAGTCAATTGGGATCAGGTGTCCCAGCTGCAGCCCCTCCCAGCTTCTTGTGTACTCCCAGCTTCCTCTCTGGTGGGGTGGAGTGAGAGGCAGAAAAGGCCTTGACCCTGTGTGACCAGTGCTCAGCAAAAACATCCTTGTGTTATCAACACTTTTTTCAGCACAAATCCAAAACACAGCCCCATACAAGGTACTGTGAAGAAAATTAACTCTACCCCAGGCACATCCAGTTGTACTACTCTTGCAAAAACATTCATCATCATTAAAATGGGACCAACTTCCATCTACCAGGTAGGGGACAACATGCAGTGAAAAACACAGTCTGGTGTATGCATGTGAGTCAAACTATTAATGTATTTTATAATGCTCCATGTTTGGATTCTTTTAGTTTTCAGCTAGGGAACAAAATGTTCGGATATTAGATTTGGTAGTTATCCATTGTCCATAGCTGACCTGATGGCTCCTAGTAAGCTTTTCATATGAGTTACTTCTGTATATCACTGCAGAGTATGACAATATATGCTGGTGTCTGACATAATCAATCTTTGGCATATTAAAAGGAAAGGATGGGAGAACAAGGTTTCGGTGATAACATTACAGGCTGAACTTCCCCAAAATAGTTTGTTTCCTCATTTGGATTTAGCTAGGTGGTATGAAGGCTTTCTTGTCCTCTCTCTTAGGACCTTTGAAGCTGTAGGTGGAAGATGTTGAAAGACTGGAATCTGTTCAGTGGAGGACCAAAGTATTTTGGCATCTGGAACACATGCCACAAAAGAAAGTGTAAGAGAACTGGTGTTTTTTCAAGAAGGGAATACTTACTAGTGGAGACTTACCATGATCTTCAACTATATTAATGAGAGGTTGTAGAGAACTGACAGACTTTTAAAAGATATAAAGTAAAATTCTAGTAAGCAACAGGAACAACTTGCAACAAGAAAAGTTCTGATTAGGAACAAATTTAGGGTAAAAAATTTACATGAGGATCATAAAACATCAGATTGTGTCTTCCAGACGGGATGCAGAACCTCAGTCTTTCAAGGTAATTAAAACCAAATGGTATAAGGCTCTGAGCAACCTTGATGTAAGTTTATCTTGCTCTACCTGGAGGCTTGAGATCCAGCAGTCCTTTCCAATCTGCATTTTTCTATGATTCTCACTTAATTTGCAAGCAATGTTGCAACATTTATCTGCCAGTGGAAAAATATAAATTATTTCTCAGCACAATGTCAGAGTCAAAAATTTGATCATTCCTGCTTCTCAAAGTCAGAGAAAACCAATGATTTTTAGTGATCATTATTAACATAAGAATATAGAAAAAAAGATTGATGTGAAAAGTGAAAAAACATGGAATCATACAAAGTTTGGGAAAAAAATCTATAGTTATTGGATGGGATTCATGAAAACTGTTACACAGGTATGTTTTACTTTCCTTACCATGGTCTGTGCTATTTAGGTTGAGCTATTTATTTCTCTTGACACAGTCATTAGAAAAAGAAGAGAGAACCCAGTTATAATGTTCCATATAGTCTGGAAGTGATTGGTACGAACTAAGCAACTCTGACCTTTCTAATGTTCTGACAGTCAGTCTGATAGCCTTTCTCAATTCTCCTTTTTCAGAGCATCAATCACCTCTGAAAAGCAGAAGGAAAAAAAACCAGGCTACTACCCAGCTGAACAAAAAATGTAGGGAAAGAGTTGGGTTTGACTGTTCAGATTTATTCATATAATAGTTCCCTTCATGACTGCTAGAAGTTCGTACAATTGATTGATCATTTAATGACATAAAGTCTTGACTCAGAACTACACTAACGACTCTGATCTATGCTTAAACTTGAAGTCCTGTTGTCAAAAATGCTGTGAGTGAGCACCTGGTGGATTGCTCTAAATAGACATTTGTAGTTTGCAGGGGTTGTTCTTTCTAAGGCAATAAGTCTGTATTTTAAACCTTAAAGTGTAAATTGAATGTATTTTAAAAATAGAACCAAAACAAAACAAGCAAACTGGGTTATGATTGGGCATTAAATTCTGCTGAGGCAAATCTGTGAGTCCTGTGATAAATCAAATATAGATTATAATGCCAGAAGGGTTACCAAATGTGACCTGTAGTAAAATCTAGGATTAGTATTCTCAAGTACTAATGTGAACTAGAGAAACAACCTCTGTAATTTTTAATATTGTGTTTGATGAAAAATTAGAACTCTTTATAAGCTACTCTGGTAGATAATTATCTCATAATTTAAAAGTCCTATTATTGGGCTGAATTTGCTTAGCTTCCATTTCTAGACACTGTAAATTCTTAAATTTCTGTGGGCAGAGCATATTATTGAGTTTTGTGTTTATACAGACAGATTTAGAGTGGGATTCATCTCAACAAAATTAATAGTCAGACTGAGTTGAAGGTGAAGAACCTTAAATTTATGTGTGTCAGATTTCCAAAAATCCTGGTTTTAGACAATGGAGTCAACATTACTTGGAGGTCTAAGTCTCTGGTTGGACAATTGGTTGAGCAAAATTGCTCTCCAGGCTCTTTTGGCTGCACTGTCCATGTCTCTATTGACAAGAGCTAAGTTTTAAACATTCACTGCACAAGTACTCACCTGTTTTCAGTATCTTAACTTGTGCTTGAATCATAATTTTGCTTTACACTGAATGCTGGCAACTCAAATAGTTTGCCAAAATCTGAAAAAAAAGGTATATCTATCCTCTGTCACAAAATGTATCCAGGAAGGAGATGTAGAGATCTAAGAGAGAGCAGTAAGAAAGGAAAATATTTCCAAGGTCAGTAAGTGTCAGCCAATAAAGTCCTCTGGCTGAACACAATATACCAAAAAACTGTAATTTCTTTTTTTTGGTGGGTAATAATGTATGTCAAATCCCATTTTCTAAGGGAAAGTCAGTTCAATACTCAACCACACAGACACCTTGAGATCTTAAAAACACCGGAGAACTCATCAACAAAGTACTCAAACCTCTCTTTAAGCACTTCTGTATTTCCTTTAAAATCTAAGAGTGCTGAAAGTATAGCAGATGGCTAAGTTCTCTGCTGGACTGGGGTCATTGTTTGTACTTCAAAACATATGTGGACTCATGATAAAATGGACTGAAAATTAAATGAATGCAACTAAACTGCTGTGTATGTGTTGTCTCCCACTTTTGTTTAATCTACCTTTGTACTTTTCAGTCTCAAGGGTTGCCCATAGCATCTGCTTCACCGTCTGTGTCTTGTATAGAAATCTGAAATATGCCTGCTAATAAACTTCCACACATTAATTGATTTACACATAGAAGTTCAGGAACCTTTTAAAAGAGGCACAAAATCACTGTGAAGTTCAAAACTAACACTGATGAATGACCTTAAACTCTAATTATGTTGCTTTCTGTCTCCTAAATAGTTTCATGAGAGTACTTTTTACTTCCCTGATTGAGGAAAAGAAGTGAGAGTTGGAGGAACCATAAGGTCAGGAAGGAAAAGGAGAAAGATTTGTTTATTTGATGGTTTAATTAAGAAATGGATTTTTTTTTCTGAATTTAGCGATGCAGCCAAACTGCATTTATGAGAGGAAAGAACTGGTGCCAAGGTCCTGCTCTGTTGCAACCTATATTATAAATATGAGTGATCTCTTCTCCCTATTTTTTCTTAAGGTAGAGAAAACAATATTTCTTTCAGTAATTGTCATATATGAAAAAGCAGACAAGAAACTGCTCATTTTGCTCTGACTAAGCAATAGTTTGTCCACATTTAAATTTAATTTACATTTTAAGAGTGATGCAGCAATGGGATTATGCCATGAGTGTAAGATCCAGCAGAACATCTTTCCTGTAGCAGGTGCACCCACCCCAGCAGGTTTTCCAGACAGTGACCTGTGACTGACCTCAGTCATGTCTTGGCTGGCTTCAGGTATGTGGCACTAATTTCCCCCTGCAGATCAACCTCCACCACATTTGCATAGTGACTGTTATGGGGGCAGGTAAGAACCTTGGCCAGTGAGGGCTAAAGTGACAATATTTGACCACAGATCTCATTCGAATGAACTATAAATGGAATCCTGCAGGAGGATCGGCTGAGTCAGTCCTCCTTGGAGCAGTGAGCCTGCAGCTGAGGACTCTCCCCTTGGCTCAGGTCACCAGCTCAGGTAATTCCTTTGGGTTGAGAGGCCTTGCCTTATTGGGTGAGTGATTGTGCATTCTGATTAGTATCAATTTCATCTGAGGTTACAAATCTGTATTCAAATGTTGATGGAGTTTTAATTAATCGATTTGATTTATTTGATTCAATGGTTTTGTAAAATAAATCTTACTTTAATATATTATTTTTCTCAGTTTTATAAGATGGGGACCAGAGCTTTTGAATATAAGACTACTTCTAACCATCTGTAGCAGTCTACCAGAAACAGAAAGTGAGGGGGATTTTCAAATGTCCTAAGTTTCAGGTACTTGTATACTTTTGACTTTCTAATTCTGCCTTGAATTAATTTAAATGTATTTACAATGAATTCTAGCTTAATTAAGTGTTTCTGACCAAGATGGGGAAAAATAAAAAAGCTACCACTAGTTTGAAAATTATGGATGTCAATAAAGACAAATTTTTAGTGTTCATATTTAACATTGCACTGAGCCTGATTATTTGTACCTGGGCTTATTCATCTCATTTATATCAATGACTGTAGATGCATATTTGAATGAGTTTAATAAAAGTCTTGTTACTTTACTGCATTAATTTTCTGTTACAGTCTTGTGCTGAGAAATGTCATCAAGTAATTGGAGCATATACTGGGAAATATATACCAGGAATGTATTTTGGGCCCATATCATGAAATCTGGTTTCTTCTGCATACCACAGCTACTCACAAAGCAGGAACAAAAAATGTGTAACACTGTGTTAGAGCTTCAGAACAAAGTATTGCTATTCACATACTTAGTTTTCCAGTATGTTAATTTTTCCCAAGGTTTTACCACTATTGCATTCCAATCATACCTGTCTTCAGCACTAGAAACAAAATCTCTTCTTTTACCTTCTTTTCTTACGGTCACCTGAATTTATTAACCATTAAGATGATCCTAAATCTTCTTTAAGAAATACTGTCCTTGATACTCATCAAGGAAAAGCTCTTCTGGATAAGTGCTTGTGTACTTCAACAACTCTGTTGCTTTTTAATTTTTTGTGAAGTAGTAGAGAATGTAAATTTTATGCTGAACTGGGATTCACAGACATCATTCTTATATGAAATTATCTTCTTATAATGAAATTATCATAATCAGTAATTGTTGGAAATATATCTTGGGCAGAGAGGACTTTCAATCAATTATTGTATTTTTTCGAGTGCAGAAAGTGATATAATGTCTTTTAATGATTCAAAACAAGCAAAGAAAAGAGGAAACTGGCAACTGACTGACTCCTGTGTCTTCCTATGTCAGAAGTCCTAATCCATACTCAGAAGCAGCTTGTTGCTTTTTTGATATTTTTCATTATGTATCTATCCTAGGTTTTTTTCTTGAAAAACAAAAAAAAGGAAAGAACTGAATCTTCTATTTCACCAAAAATTGTCTATTTCACTGAGTTGGCCATTATCCCAGCTGTAGAAAACAGACTTTTCCATCATCAGTTTTAGGTTTCAAATTGAAGTTCCCATTGGAGCAAGTAACTGCCCCAAAGTAACTACAGGCTTTGGTTTCTTTACTTTTGCTCACTACATGAATATTTAAAAATCAGATACTAAATTAAACTCTTTATCAGGAGCAATTGAGAGAATCACTTCTCGAAAGAGCAATATACAGATGCACAACAGTCTTCAAAGAAGTGGTATGAATTCCTTCAAATCCCTTCAGACATAAGAGAAAAGCAACAGTTTCCCACAACCTAAATATGGATACAAACCATTATGCTGATGAATTAAGAGGAAACCATGGTGTTCTCACTATGTTTTTTCCTACGTTAATGAAACTACTTTCCTGCTTACAACCATTTTCATTGAATCAACTATTTCCTAAAAAGAAAAAAAAATCTTTACCTGAACATAAGGTAAATATTTCTTTGAAATTGGCAGATTTTTTGTATTTATGTTTTAATTTTTAAATTATTAATATTTTAATACTCTGATTCTAAATCTAAAGAAAACTATTCAGAATTGGCTCAAGCAGGAAAGAAGATGAGAACACAAAAAAAGAAGTCATCTGGAGTTGAGAATTCTGGTTTTTGATTTTTTTTTCAGATAGACTTATGGTCAACTGAATAGCAAAAGAATGAAACAATTTCAACTTTTGTTGTTCTCTGTTGAATCTTTGGAGATGAAAGTTGACCTGTGTATGCTCAAGACTTTCATGAATTTGAAAATAACTAAACCAGAGCAATTTATTAATCATTATGTAGGGTCATGGTTAAAGTGTTAAATTGAGTTGCAGTTACTATATGCAACTTAATGTGCTCAGAATAAGCAAATACATCTTCATGGGCAAAGTATGAATTTTGAAATGTTCTTCCTTAATCTGTAGAGAGTCATATGTCAATTATATAAAACTTCTTAATGCAAGCCAAGTGTTTGGCTATAAGATATTTAAATCACATGCCATATAATTTAAGTTCCACGGGGTCCTTTGAGTTAATATAGGTAACATTATCCCCATTAACTGTTTCTTGATAAGATTACATTTATAAGTTGTGATTTTGATTTTTTCATCCTAGTCTAAAACATCAACAATAGCTATCTGAAGAGCACATTTATGATTTCTGTTGCAATTAATGAGAAGATTTTTTTTCTGGTGGAAAGAAGGATCAAATCCTTTGTTTCTTTTTACAAGCACTTTTTCCCCTAGTGCTTCCTAAAAGAATGCTGTTGGGAATTTCACCCTATAGTTGAGGCAGCAGCTGTCATCAGCTCTTGGTTTCCATCACTGCAAATGAAGTAGTGTTGGCAGTACTTGCTTATGAGCTCTTATTTGATTCATAAATTATTCTGTCACTAATGCCCAATCTGCCCATTCTGTTATTGTAATTTGGGACAATGACAACTTTCTTTGTCAAATCAAATAGTTATAGAGACAATAACAGGCAAGATCTGAGTGAAAAGTAACAACAAAAATTAATATTATTGTATAATTTTTGCAAGGTCACAAATTACTTTCTTCATTCCTCCCAATACCTTTTTCTGTTTTGCCACATACCTGTGTTTGCATAGGCAGTTATATTTCCCTTTGTGGAAGTACTCCAGGTATCTGCTGATATGTGAATGTCTTAACAACGCCTAGGGCAGTTTAATGCCTTGTAAAATTTATTAGCCATCATGTAATGCTATTCATTCAGTATAATACTAGAACCAAGACCATCAGTCTTATAGCATAAGAATTTATCTCTTCTGCTAATGGCAAAATCCATATGTAGGTTTTATCTTGAGCTACTGTTATGCTGCAGTATTCAGGTTTGTAAGCTGAATTATTTTTCTTCCTGACTGTAACACCATGAATTAAGTATATATGATAATAGACAAATCCACAGTGAATACATCATAATCTGGAATAGTTACACTAAATAATTTAAGATGAATAGCAGAAATACTCATTCAATACCATGGTACACCTCATCTCTTAATAATGCAAAAACGTTAACACTTTATTTTAGTCCTCAGGTTTCTGTAGGTGGTCTTAAGATAAAAAGACTAAATAGTTGTTCTATTTTTGAGGATCCATCAGGGTAGTGGTGGCTGGAGTGGGAGGTTATGAATGAGTCTGAGAGATCTTTTTCATTTGGAGATGTGAATTTTCTCATGAACAGGGTTTAAAATGTGAAACTTTCAAGGGGTTTCCCCACCATATTTTTTATTTCATTTTGTTACACAAAAAAATATGAAAACATGGATGCAGTCAGCTGCTGAATTAAATTTCATCACTATTTTTACTTTAATACTATATTAGAAAGACAAAAAAATCACATTATAAAGGGGTTCTACTTAGTTATCTTTACAAATACAGAGTAAAGTAGTAGGTCACCAGCCTATCACACTACTTACTGTAGTAGAACTACATACAACAATTACATTTAACATAATGCCAGCTCCCATAAGGACAGGGAGATTGCTTCTTTCAATAGTTGCTTGTATGATAAGTTAACTCTGCATAATTTTCAGTTAACATTATACTTAGAGCTGTTTGAAATTACTTTAACAACATAATCCTTATTTATTTGTTTTATTTTCAGAATCACACCATGATAATTTAAAAAAAATGATGTTATGAATTTTACACTGAGGCATTTTGCTATTTTATTGGTGAAGAGCATGTGGTGGAAGGTGAGATTGCGGTGAGAAAACAGCACAAGCAGCAGTGAGCATACGAACCTTGTGTAATTTTATCAGGAGGGATTATTTTTGTTTGGTTTAAGGTCATGATTAATCAATATAGTTTAATCAGCTTTAGGAAAGGTATATTGTTACACAGCACTAAGATGAGTTTAAACTGTTAAAAAGACAAATGCACAATGAACAACAAAAATGAGTCTTCTGTGCTGCTACCAAAATCAATTTCAGTAGCAATCACTTACGTTATAATGTTATGCTTGTGATACAGTGAAAAGGTCAGTACAATTTCTTGCCTAGTTAGCATTGTAGCTTTCAAGCTTCCCTGGGCAGGAGTTGTGATCACAGTGTCTGGCAAAGTCATTTTTCCACAGACCTTGTGTTTGTCACGTTATTCTCCAGAGCTGAACAGTTTGTCTATAGTACTCTTAACTTCACAGCCTGCTTTCTCTTCTTCCTTGATTTCTTTTAGCAAAATTGACAATAACTTCTTGTCATTAAGAACTGACATTGTAGGGCAGTAATAAAAAATGGTTGATTTTCACTTTGCTATTCGCAAACTTTTCACCTTTAAACCCTCTGCAGCTTTGTCACTTCAAGCAGAAAATATTGCTCTGTGGTTGCACCACTCCCAAAAAAACAGAATGTGCTTTGAGCAGGTGGAAAAAAAGAAATCTGGAATGTAATTAGGTAGCATGTTCATTGCTTATGAGCTGATATCACTGTCATGCTATAGAAATCTGGGTAAAAGTGGAATAAATGACTCCCAAATAATCACTTCCTCTGCAAATGGAAAGGATCATCAGTATGATGAAGAACACTTGCTAATGCAAGTGTATTCTTCCCTTTAGCCCTGAGGTAAATGAGTAAGAGCAGCTGCTACCTACAATACAAAAGATTTGATTTTTTCGTATTCATTTAGGGTAACATGAATTTTCTTCTGATTTAATTTTTGTTGTCACTGACAGATGTTTACACAATAAACAAAGTTTTCAATCAAACACTGGAGTAGTATCTGAATTCTGAGAAGTATTCTGTTGCCCGTTAAAATCAGCTTTCCACAGATTCCAAAGAAAACAGGTCAGGTCTCTAAGTCGTTAATGTAATAGCTAGAACCAGCGTGGATGAAACTGGAAATTTGTTTGGAAAATACTGCTTTTTATGGTCAAATTTCACAATTTTTATGATGATATTTCAGAAATAAGGATTGCAGGGAATATTGACCCATTTTGCCTGTTAAGTTTACTGCTCATTCTTTCTTTAGTTTGTATTCATCTACATTATTTCTTAAAAAAAATTATGTGCCACATGTTACTCATAAAAACTGTATTCTTTCCAAAGGGTGTAGCCTACACTTATTAACTATTAGCCATAGTAGTCAATGCTTATGTAAGAAACTGGCACACAGAATGCCCAAATCAGCATTATACATAAAAAGAGAAAACATTTAAAAAGAACTCCCAAAAGAAATGTTCTTTCTTCTTTTACTAAATACAGTCAATGAAAGTGTATGAAGAAAAAAAATAATGAAAACATTCAAGATAAGACTGATAGAAGAAAAAAAGGAATTAAAAAGAGTGAAGGAAAACAAGATATAAAGGAAAAGTAACAGTATGTAATACTTGAGTATTTAAAATAGATGAATGTCCAACATTTTTAATTTTGAGAGTATATATCACAATAATTTTCAGCAGAAACTATGGTCCTGAATGAGTTATAAACTTAAAAAATGTCACTCTATTTAATTTTTTTTCATGTTCTACCTATTTAAAAGGTAGATGAGAAAATATTTGGAAAGAAAAAAGTTTCATCCCTTGGTTTCTGGAAAATTGGTCCTTGATTTTGTCCCACTGGTCTATAATTTGCAATTACAAGTTATATCACTGGATCCATGACCTTTTATTACACCTGTATTTCACTTCTTTTTCTTCCTTTTCTGCAATCTTTTACCATCTCCTGCTGTTTTGCAGAGAAAACTATCAGTTCTCCTGCCTATTTGCCTTTATATTACATCTATTCAATTGTGTTATATTCCCTTCAATTGCTTTTGCCACTTGGGGTCTTAAGACAGGAAAACTGCCTCCAAGATGATATTTCAAAAACAATTTAGCCAGACTTCATACATTGTTTTCTGAAGTAGCAGCACAATCAGTAGATGATACAATAACACCAATGGGTTCTCAGATGTAATGTGTTCCATGCCAACAATATTTCTTAAAGAACTACCGTCTTCCCTAAATATATCGCTCTATTAGAATTTTCTGACACTTTGTAACCCAAAGAAAAAAGAAAGTTGTTTTCCAAAGTATATTCATTCTATGCAGTGACCAGTTCCTGCTTATACTTACACTAAGTCCACAATCTGAGCAAGTATGTCTACAGTAATTACAATATTCATGACAGAGAATACAATGTTGACTATAGACAAACTAAGTGGCCCTCAGCTTCATCAGTTTTTAGGCATAGTTTTCCTGGGAATTATCTCTAGATATTGTTCTCTATTTTCCCATAAAAGTTAATTCTGTGTCATTTATGTAAGTAAATGAGGTGAGGTTTTCTACTCCTTCAAAATGAACAGAAAAAAAAATCATTAAACTTTCTGACCAGATCCTAGACCTCTGAAAAAATTCCAGGCTGGATGTGTTGTGTACTCAGGCAGCATAGCTGGGTTAGCCAAGAAGCTGCCTTGCTGTCCTTGAGATGAGTTCAAAAGAAAAAAAGTTCCTGCACATCTGTAATAAGCAGGAGCAGAGAGAGCCCCATGCCCCTGTGACATAAGGGCTAGTTTTTTAGCTCCACCTAGTGGAGTCTTGAAAGGTCTTCTCTGAAAGTTTGGGTCACCTCAGTATGTTTGCACGTAAACCATGAGGATATTTGTCTAGTACTGGTGATTCTTCAGCCATTTCAACCACCTCAGTCTTGCTAGATCTTTCTCTCTCTCTCTGTGACAGTGGCTTATCAGTCTCCCACAGTGAGGGTTCAGTACTTTCATTGTGAAGGTTGCCTGATGCTCAAAATCCCATAAATTTATTTGGGTTGTTTTGAAAGTTAAGAGTTCACAGATTCAATACATTAAGTATAGATAAAAGGTTCCTGAAATACAGGAATTTAGGCAGAGAAAAATAAACAGCTTTTTAGAGGTCAATAGATTCTTCCTCAGACCTTAGGCTAATACTGTCTGAGATCAGATCCCCAGTGGCTTTTGCATAGCACCACTATTTTTCTGAGAAAGTGGAATTTAAAATTATAGCCTTGAAAAAGCAAGGCACAGCTCTCTTGCTGTGTGCACGTGTGGTCTTACATATCAGATGGATTACACTGTGCAAGGAGGGACTGATTTGCAGAAATAATTTTTAACTACCAAAATTCCTAGCAATTGAAAATATTAGGTACATGAGGACAAAACCTGACCCTTTTCAAGAATTCAAGGGATACATTTTTCCTGCAATTACTTCAGTCTTCTTCCAGAATAGGCTTCTTCCTACAGGTGAGGGTGGAGAATGCAGTGGGACAAGAGAAACTGGAAGGTATATATGCCCTCTGGAAGAATTTGTTATTGGTTGTTTTTTTTTTTTCAATATTTTTTCAATGTTAGGGGTTTGATCTTCCCTCTCTATCTACCTTGTTAGTCCTGCACCTCTGTGTGATAAGTGAATGTATGTTCTCAGAGTATGTAGGGAGCCCACAAAATAGTACAGGTGATGTCACATGTTTCAGACCTGTATTTCAGAGCATCTTCATCTCTCTGGAGTGATATTCTTGAGCTGAAAATCTTACTGAGTTCTCTACTGTAGTAATAGAGATTTTTTTTATTTGGATTCGACTGAATGATGTATTCCATGAGTAAGATAAAATTAAGTATCCAAACCAGATTATTTGACACATGACTCTGGACATATGGTGCTTCTGAAGGTCAGCAATGATTGATGCTGTTCATTCAGGCCATGTCACTGATTGGACTACCCACAAATACTTGCCACAAGACAGTTATCTTGGTGTGATCTGCTCATTATTTTTTCCATTGCCAAAATTTTTAACATGTCACCACAGAAAAGATTCAGACTGTTTAGGCAAGCACCAGCCTAAATATAGGGGTTTGTGGGAGAAAAAGGGGTTCCCTGACTCTAGCCAAACTGCTTTTCCTTCATGTCGCACAAGCTGGATTTCCCTATGGACTCCAAGAATGTGGGCCTTTTCTTCTTCTCCTAAACTTTGGAAGTCAAACAAGGGGCTTGTAGAGGGCTCTTTCCAATATACCACCTAAACCTCCCCTGACACAACTTCATGCCATTCCTTCGAATCCTGTCACTGATCACCACAGAGAACAGATCAGCATCTGCCCCTCCACTTCCCCTAGCGAGGAAGCTGTAAACTGGGAATGAGGTCTCTGCTTAAACTCCTCTTCTCTAGGTTGAACAAGCTAAGCGACCTCAGTCACTTCCCCTCTAGACTCTTCCCCATTTTCATTGCCCTTCTTTAGATGCTTTCTAATAGCTTTATTCCTTTCTTATATTGTGGTGCCCAAAACTGCACACAATATTCAAGATGAGGCTGCCCCAGTGCAGAACAGAGAGAGACAATCCCCTCCCTTGACCACCTGGCGATGCTTTGCCCGATGCCTCCCAGGACACGGTTGGCCCTCCTGGCTGCCAGGGCACTGCTGACTCATACTCAACTTGCCATTGACCAGGACTCCCACATCCCTTTCTGTGGCACTGCTTTCCATCACCTCATTCCCCAGTCTGAACATACATCCAAGGTTGTCCCTGTCCAGGTGCAGAATCCATCACTTGTTTTCGTTAAATTGCACACACTTAGTGATCACCCAGGCTGTTATCATGTCCTTTTGCTGGACTGTCTCCAATATGTCCCTGTCTCGCTTGTACTGAAGATCCCAGAACTGGACAAAGTACATTTAGTGTGGCCTCACCAGTGCTATGTAGAGGGGAAGGACCACCTCCCTCAACCTGCTGACAGTACTGGGTCTGATGTAACCATCAGCCATCTTTGAAGCAAGGGCCCATTGCTGGCTCATTTCTACCACAAATAACAAAGTCTTTTATACCTATGTGTTCAAGTTAGGAGAAAGTATTTAGGAGTCTAAGAATTAATCATGTAAACAGCTATCATCTCCTACAACAAAAATGTCTCAATTAAATAAAATCTAAATCAAACAAAAATCCTTGAATAAATTAACTGGAAACAAAAAATATTGGTGCTTCATTAATGCTGAATTACAGTTCATCATAGGTGATGTCTTGTGGTGTGCCACTAAAGTTCAGTTCATTAAAATGCAGGTTTTTGAAAACAAACTCAGTCAAAGAAAGTATTGCTGCCTAATTTTTTCATTTTTAGTAAATGCCCCGGACACAATAAGCAGTATATACATACCTTCTGTCTTTGAAATGTGCTGAAAATGATGGTACCTACAATTGCCCTGCAGTCAAATGTTTAGGGTAAATTTAGACCATATAGTGGAACACAATGTAGTTTCCAAGGCTTGCAGAGATGAGAGCCAGTATAGCTCCATAACCACTGCAGTCTGGAGAGAAAAGATTAATTGTTTTGGTGCAGGGTTGCGTGAATGAAGCTATATTTCTTTCAGACTGAATCTGGCTTGTACCCAGATATTTCAAGTGCACTATACCCTCCAGAACTCTGTAGGATCACATTAGCGAGTATAAAAGCCCCACAGACATTCCCTTAATTTAGTCCACACAAATATAGAAAATTTTTCCTGTCCAAATTACTTCTATTTCTTAAATCTACTTATCCTCATACTCTGCAACTTTTCTTGTGACTGAAAATCTTGACATACCACCTACTAAACTGAACTAAAGATAAATATTTTAGTCTTCGAATTACAACAAATGCACCATGCAAAAATACCCCAATTTTTATTATGTTATATATGCATATTTCTTTCAGAGAAACAACATAACATTGTCTTGATCAAACTCATTGCACGGTCATCAAAATATGAGGTTGAAATTTCCAAAATTATTAATTTTGACTTAAGTAAAGAGGTGAGAAAAACTGGAGGGTAGAGGTCTAACAGTAATTAATTTATATATTCTGTAGCTATCACTGGGTATATTGTGCTCTCTGTGAAACTGTGAGGTCAATAAAATTACAAATAACAGTATTACTGATAATATCTTGACTTTATTACTTTATTTCATACCTTTTATATAAAGATGTAGAGCTTCGTAGGTTTTTCTTTTCTTCTGTAATACTATGAGCAAACTAGCAAAGGTCTATTACAAAGCAATCTAAAGTCTGCATATTTATGAAAACTGTTGAAATATTTTGCAAACTATCAAGAATTAAATATTATGCATGTTGGTGTTTCAGTTAATTATATTTGCAATGGTTGTAAATATTTAAAGTAACTTCAGCAATATATTATAACTAAGGATTTTCACATAGTCTTACTGAAGACTTATTGCAATATACAAAAAGAGCAGACATTTAGTTTTTTAACTACTGCTAAAAATGGATATATTAATATTTTTTCAAAACAAAAGAAGTACTTATGATTATATGTACATAACATTTGTTTATATAATTAATTAATAACAAAGAAGAGGTTTGAATCTTTCCATCAGGAAATACAGTAAAGAAAGAAAAAATCCCATTCAAATTCAAAATTCAAATACAAAGTTCATCACATGCTGAATAGGTAAGGTACTAACACAGGGGAATGACTGCACAAACCACAGGCATAACTGGGAAGATCTAGTTGAAGTAGAAACATCTGAAGACTGATTACATCCTTCTTACTTTATTTGGTAGATAGGTTGCTTCTTGCTGCAGGGGAAAAAAAAATGTCTTGTGTTACATTCCCTAAGGCCAGTGACAGCATTTTCAGAGCCTTTGATTTATTAAATCCAAAGGTTGCCTGAGACACTCTCCTTCCAACGGTACCTTCAGCTGGGAGTACTCTGCAGAGGGACTGACAGTAGATCCATTCTCCCTCCTACCTCTGGCCAAATCTTTATAGAGCACAGTGCACACCTTCAGGGGAACAATGATGTCCTCATTCCCTCCACAGACTGCAGCTGACTGACGGATCGTTATCTGTCTCTGCATGTTCTGCATATCTCCACCTAACATATCCTATTTACTTTCACAAATAAATTACAAAAGGCAGCTCAACCCTGTCACATTCCTGCTTCAGAGTAAGTCCTCTGAAGAAGTCTGGAGAGCACAGTCACTTCACTGGAAGAGGCATTATTAGAAATGAATCCCCATATGTGGTTCCAGGTTTGTCTCTTAAAGGCTGAGGAACAAAGGTCAATATAACCTGTGACTGCCCTTACCTATTTGTTAGCTTTCTGTGATTCATAGAGTTTTGTTATCTAATAAATTGAATTTTCATGAGACAATTGGTATTTCTTCCTGTCATGTACATTCCCAGCTCTAAGCTAGATAGAATTATTCTTTGAGTCTTGAATATCTAAAATGTTCGCATATATTTTATATATGACGGCTGAAAAGTTCTCCACTGAATGTATTCACCTAAAAAACCCCCAAAAGATATGGAAATAAAAATAATTTCTTTGTATTATTTTTTTTTAACTCTTAGAATTGTTTTTGGTTTGGTATGTTTATTTTCCTGATGATTTTAAGTACCAAGAAATTACAATATAAATAGAGTTCTGAGAACTGTATTCCTGGAACTGAAATCCTTTAGGTTCCATTATCCAGCATCTATGAGACATCCACATTTCAAAAATTACCACTTAGTTGCAGCCTAACCTCATGGGCTCCAACAGTCTCTCAGATAGTTAATATCCTCACTGCTGTCTTTCATAAAGCACAAAAATTGAGATGTTTCCTGTAGTAAAAAGAGTACTATTAGCTCATGGCAAAGACCCGAAAGCCCGTACAGTTATCAAGACTAAATACTAACAAGTCCCAGCTGAAGTGGGATAATCAGGGTTTGATTAAGCTGTCTAAACTAACAATTTCAGTAACAGGAGGGCTGAAGAAAGGTTACCAAATAGTAGAAAAGCAACATATGAGTAAAAATGATGGGTATGTTTTCTGTCTGGTTGGATTTTGGTGGTGTGTCTATATTCTATTTTTGAGGGGCTGTGCAATTTTTAGTTATGGGGAGGTGGGGAATAAACAAGACACAAAGAACAAAAAAAGGAATAAGTTATTTACCAGCTATAAGAGATGGAATCAAATTTTGTCTTACAAGGTTGTCTTACATGTTCGAAGGGTAGGCCTGTGCAAACCTCATGAAGTTCAACAAGGCCAAGTGAAAGGTCCTGCACCTGGGTCAGGGTAATGCCAAGCACAGATACAGTCTGGAAGAGGAAGGGATTGAGAGCAGACCTGCTGTGAGCGTGTTGGTGGATGAGAAACTCAACGTGACTCAACAATGTGCACGTGTAGCCTTGAAAGCTTATTCTATCTTAGGCTGAATCTAAAGAAGCGTGGCCAGCAAGTCCAAAGATGTGATTGCACTCTACAGCACTCTCCTAAGACCCTACCTGATGTACTTCACCCAGCTCTGCGGACATGGACCTGTTGGTGTGAGTCCAGAGGAGGGCCACAAAGATAATCAGAGGGCTGGAACACCTCTCCTATGAAGACAGGCTGAGAAAGTTGGGGTTGTTCAGGCTAGAGAAGAGAAGGCTCTGGGGAGACCTTATAGCAAGCCTCTAGTACCTACATGGGGCCTACAGAAAAGCTGAAGAGGTACTTTTTACAGGATAGTTGACAGGACAAGACATCATGGCTTTAAATTGAAAGAGAGTAGGTTTAGATTAGATATTAGGAAGAAATTCCCTATTGTGAGGGTGGTGAGTCACTGAAACAGGTTTCCCAGAGAAGCTGTGCATTTGCCATCCCTGAAAGTTTTTGAAGTCAGGTTGGATGGGACCCTGAGCAATTTGTTCTAGTGGAAGATGTCCTTGCCTATGGCAGGGGCCTTTCAGATCCCTTCCAATCCAAACCACTCTTTAATTCTATAATTGGGCAGTTGTCCAATTTAGGCTCTTCAATTGAAAAGCAGATTCATAGCTGAAGAACTGAAAATTTAACAAATCAAGGAAAGAGAATATGAATAGAGGAAAGTAATAATGATCTGAAGAAAGTGTTTCCTTTAATTTCACCTCATAAAATTATTTTCTGCTTTGTCTTTTGCTTACACTAACAACACAGCAAGAAAACTCTCGATATTTCAGAAGAGATCACAATATATTCTACGCAGGATCACCCTTGAGGAGAAAAGACAACGCAGAAAGAATCGTGCCTTGCAGAATACACCATCTAAGGAGTCTTTCTGCTGTGTCTTTTGCAACAGGACATGCCTCTCTCATACCGGCCTTTTTAGCCACCAACGCGCTTGCAAGAAACGTGGGTAGAGCCCTTCCCAAATCTTCGTTCGCGAAGCCTAGCCATGATAATGTAGTATAAGTCAGTGGAATTGGAAAATAAATTGCGGTAAAAAATTCTAACAACATTGGAGTAAAATATTTTGATTTTGTTCATATCATCTATGATCTATGTATCATGCAATTTTTTTCCTGTAAATCATGTTGTCAAAATTTGACATATTTTCTCAAAAAAGTAAGTTTTAGGTAAAATAGCTTTACTTGATGGACAGCTTCTTCATCAAAAAGGAAATTCAATTTGTTTTTCCTGTAGGAGTTGTACACCCAGATTATCTCAGAACTAGGAATAAGGACATGCTGTATTAGCTTGAATATTGATGGGGCCGGACCAAAAACCTGTTCAAAAATCAGAAGTAAGTAATTATAGGAAAATATCAAACAGTTAGTGTAGCTTGTAATTTAGGTTGTATGTCAAACAAAATTGCTTTCCTAATGTCTCTGTTTCTTTAAATCTGATGTTTAGTTATTAGATGTTGTTGCTGTGTGCATGTTCTATGATCAATGGAATCAAGAATTTTATCATATGGATTATCAACAGCTCTGATTTACCTGGATATTTTGAGCCAAGCTCAGTTGAGTTTTATGGGTTTTTTACCCTGTGTAGTTCTCAAGAAGAGAAAAATAATCTTTTTATAGGCTTCTTTGTGTTGGATTATTATATTTATAAAGAATAAGAAGCCTGATAACATGCAATTCATATTCATAAGGCAGAATATATTTTTTAGGCACTGTTCTTGTGTTACTTTCCATATCCAGCATGTCCTAGCTCAGTAAAGATTGTAAAGAAAAGCAGTTTGTGTTTTTATTTTCTTAATTGAAAAATTAACTGTTCCTGTAATATCTTTCCAAGAAGCTAAAATACTTCTAATGGAAGGACACAGATTTTACTGAAACCTGGAATGTACCTGAAATGTTTACTTACATTCTTCTGGATTTAAAAGCTTTTATTTATTTACCTCCTGATTGATACATGCTCAAAACTAAAAAAAAAATTTTTAAGTTTTAAAATTTTATTTTTTAAAGGAAAATATTATCATTTTGTTATTAAATATATGTGTTAAGTGGTCTGCAAATCCTGCATTTTTACCAGGTTTTCATATTGCATGATATCGGGATATCCAGCATCTGTTTTGGTAATTGTAAGTAGAAAGATGTATTAACAATCTGGATAAAATAAAATCTGTTCTGAAGTTTCGCCCACTACTGAATATGACCCATATGTACTAGCTAAAGGAAACCATACAACAAAATGTAGTGACAAATGAACTGCTCAGTGGAAAATCAATAGCTCCTTGAAAATTGTAGCTGCTTAATTTGTTTTGTGCTCCAGCCTGTTTTTCAGTATTGTAGCATGTTAGTACCTTACTGCTTGACCCTCCAAACAGGAAATTATATCTTGGAAACCTCAGAGATTTCAAGACCTGAATCTGGAAGCAGAGAACACTGAACAATCTGTGCTGATTGCCAGAGAAGTACCGTTCTTAAATACGGGTCACGAACCAGCCTTCCCAGAGAAATCTTGCCAGGAGTGAATCATGTTCTTAAAGGTCTTTTCCAACCTAAATGATTCTATGATTCTATGATTTTGCTAAAAGGCTGAACATTGACAGCGGAGAACAGAATAAGATGACTTCAAAGAGGAGATACTGGTTTCTTTGTGAAGTTTTAGGGAAGCTTGTCAAGATTTGTAGCTTAAGGAAAAAGGAAATAAAAATTTAAAAAATAATTATTAATCTAATCTTTTTCATTGACTGAGAACTATGTTTAGCTAAATCAAATAAATGGCATATTCATTCAGTGTGTGGGTCTATGGATAAATGTGGCTATAATAAATGTATTATATCTAATTTGCATAGTGTAAAAAGCAGACACTTATGCTCCCAGTAGGAATGCAGATAAAGCTGGTTAAATTATATATTTGATGAGGCCAACAGAGTCTGCTTCATGTCATATCCCTAGTTTACTGTATCAAGTTACGATACAAATTCATTTCTCCCTGACATTCCACATTAGGCTTCCCCTGCTCCCTCTTTTTCCCTTTGTTCATCTGTTGTTTTTTAGGGTCTTTTTGTTTGTTTATTTTGGTGGGGTTTTTTGGTGTTTTGGTTTTGTTTTGGTTCAGTTCATTTTTTTTACTGCTATATTTCTTCTTATCTACTTATACTCAATTTCAATTAAATATGGGAAAATGAACTTTTGGCTTTTCTGTCTCCAAAATGCTTTGTTCTTGTCAATTCACATTCATATCTTAGCATTTCAAAACCTTCTTTATCTAGGAATGTCATTGGCAAAAGATAAAGAAGCACCTACCAACACACTAGCTTGAGCAGTTATTATTATTCTTAACTTTAGAGAATTCCTCCTCTGCAGACCAACTTCAGAGCAGAAGTCAGCATAGCTAGAGGAAAAAAGTTGAACCACACAGTTATCTTTGACACAATGAAATAATTATATTTTATAATATTATGAAAATATTTGGTTTGTGAGTATATTTTTTTATAACTTCTAGAATTTTGTTTAATTCATAAGTGAGCAGGAGGGAAGTGTTTAAACTTCCTATTCACTCTCCAGCAATTATGGTAGTGCCATTGTTTAAACATCAATATTTTACAAGTCCAGGTATTCTACATGATTGCTCAGGTCAAGGCATAAAACTATATTATTTATAAAATTTTCATAGAAGGAATCCTGACAGTGGGGTAGGCAAGCTGAAAGATGAAGGAAAGCCTGCATCAGCTTCTTTCCTTGTGCTTGTACAAGCACAAGAAGAATATTGCATGTGAATTTACCTTTTGCTGACATGAATAAGAAACAAATTTGCTGAAATTGAAAATATTTCAAAAGTATAACTGAAGAAAATTAATTCAAGAGATGGTGGACCGTGCCAAGCTCATTTCTCTGCTATGGCAGCAAATATTTACATATCATCTCTTTTGCAGATCAAACCTGATCCTGCAGTATTTTCATTCCTTCTGTTCCTCGTAGAATGATGTCCTAGAGTGTCACCTTGGTGGTGAAATATCTTCTGGATTCCATCTTAAATTTCAACCTCATTGTTTTATACATATTTATCTCTTGAGATTTTTTGTTCTTTCTGGTTTTATTCCTAGAGAACTCTTAAGGAATAATTCAACTGTACCTACTCTTGATCTTCTTTTTCTAAACTAATCAATTTCTTTTAATGTTCTTCAAAAAAAATAAATTGTCTGACCATTCTAGTAACCATCCTTTGGTACAAAAGAGTGAGGACATATCAGTCTCTCCTACCTACTTCAGTTACAGCGACCAAAACCACTGGAAAGTCGAAGCGTGAACAAACACACAAGAGGTAATACTAAATTCAGAGGTAAATATCCATTCTGAGTTCACAGGAGCCGACAAAAAGCACCTGCTTTTACTGTTAGGTAAATGTGGAGTGTGGGTGCCAAGGACATCCACAAGGCAGCCCTCAAAAACTTTAAATTTCACCAGTAACTAGTAGCTAGGGGTCATAAGCATTAGAAAGTCTTTGAAATAGTTACCAAATCCTTCAATAAATCTTCCAGCAACACTCTACCCAATCATTTCTGAAAACAATGTCACACATATAAAAAAGTTTAAATATTTATTTTCTTGAGGCTTTTATATATAAACCTCTGTGTGTGTTTTAATTCTGACATAAAACTTCCTAATAAGGTGCTAATGAAAAATGTTTATATGTTAAACTAAATTCTTTTAAATTCCTCTGAACAACATCAGCTCTGCTCAGTAATATAATTGCAGTAATTGACAATAATACAATAAAGTAATATAACAATATAGTAATAAGATAACTGACATGGATGTTCTGAATTACTAAATTGATGCTCCTATCAGTAATTGTTATCAAGATTAATTTTCCATATACTCAAGGAATTTGAAATATCAGTTAGGTTATAAAAACTGAAATTTGGACTAGTTTGATTGTAGATAATTCAAATATTTATATAGATATATATATCTATAAATGTACTTGGAAATGTAAATATGGAATGTTTACATACTATTTCAATACTTTTGACATAGCATTTCAATGTAGGTATATGCAGATACACACATAAACCAGCACTTTAAAGCACAAAAGCAGCACTCAGTCAGTGAGGCAGACAGTAAATTCTGTGGCTGAGCACTAGATCCAGGTGGACAGGGGGGTTTTCGGAGCCAGAGAAACCTGAACAAGAGCTGAGAACCCTGCCAAAAGCCAGTGGCTCTCGTGGGAGGCTGACACAGCCTGGTCATTGCCAGGAACGATGACATCAGATTGAATCCCACCTCAGAGTTATCAGTGTTTCTACAGGGAAAGCCCTGAGATGTCTCATGCTTCCACACAGATGGAACTGCTAAAGAAGGACCTCAATCTGGGCAGTAAATTGCAGTGAGTGCATAGACCCTTTTTCTGGAGAAAAGGTGAGTACCTACATAAGATGTGCACAGATTGATGACCTGCTATGTCAGGGGGCTGAATTGTATGAAACAGTTAAAAGGCTGTGAAGTACTAGGGGACCCAAGATGGAAATGGATGGTTTTTGAACCACACTTCTGTAGGGGACACCACAGAAAATGAGGCACCTTGGTGACCCTCAAGAGCAGGAGGGTCACCTTCTGGCACAACAGCCAAAACCAGATATGAAGCTTTAATAACTATAGGTACCCATGATAAGGTGCAAGGAGAACAGCAGCATACAGCAGATACCATTACAGGAAAGGATGAATGCTGGTATTGGGTGACTCTCTGTTAAGAGGCACTAAGGTGCCCATCTGTTATCCTGACAGCGAGTCATGAGAGAAGAAGCTGTCTAAAAACCTATTTAAAGTTAAAGGTCTAGGTACATACTACTAGCAGACACATGCATCTGAGTAGAATTTACCCATTTACTGAAGACTGAGAAAATTAATATTGGAAAAAATCTCCTTCTGAAGATTTTAATTTATCTTTATTAACTATTTAGCCTATTAACTTATACTACTCTCACAGCTGTAAGAAAATAGCTAAATTCCACACTAGCTCTTAAAGCTCAGGGATATGAATTTTCTCTGTAGAAAAACTAGAATATGGTTAGAAAAAGAAAAAAAAAGAGTGAAAGAATCAAATAGAAGAAAAAGATGAGGGGAGATGGAGAAAAAGAAGTGGTCCAAGGAGCCCTCCATAATTTACTGTAATGAGAATGCAGATAAAAAAATCAGGTACACTCAAAATTGAAGTGAATGCAGTATGATCTAGAGGAAGGGTCCTCTTTTAAAAAGAAACAAAGTAATTGAGAAAGGATTATAGTAAAAAGTGACTGAAAGGAAAATTCTTGTAAAACAGAATGAGTAGGAGATAAGAGATTGATAGAAATTGCCCATACAGAAATGGGTTTTCTGGAGATGAAGTATGAAAGAAATTTATATCATCCTGTTTATCTAATCTAGGATTAACTTCTTTTTAACATTTATACTACTAATTCTCAGTTTGACATAGAGTACAATAAGATGAGATTAATCTCATCCAATGTGATCCATTTAAAATATAGATATCTAGTTTAAGCAAGTACTATCTGCATGATGGTGTGGGGAACTCCGGAGAGTCATCTATCCTGATTTTGTTCAGATAATCTTTGATAAGATTATTCCTATTCCCAATGCAGATATTTCAGACACACTTCATAATTCTTAGTGTTTATGTGATGAACAAAAAGTAATTATTTCCTATTCTTAGACAATATGTAAATTTGTGATGTCATACCTGTAATGATGAGATAAAGTAATTAATTTGTAAAGAATATGAAAACCTCCTGGGAAAAAAAGAGAAAGAAATTCTCTGTTTGGGTACACATTCAATACCAAAGCTTTGAAGCAAAATTATACCAGAGCTATTTCAATCTAGAAAACTCTTGCTATCTTTTTTCCCAGCTGGACATTTTATATCCACTTCTGTCTTCGTATCTTTTCTAGTATACATTGTCACACTCACAGTAGACCAGCTGCACTGCAGATTAGATCCAAAGCTTTCTGTATAATAAAAATCAATTTGTAGAAATTACAGTTCAGTCAATTTACAATCAGGATAGAAAGGACAGAAAGAGAGAAGAATAAGAAAGTCGGTGTGTTCCCACTGTTACAGTTAAGGAACAGAGTGACTATTTCTGTCCACATCTCGCATCACAGTCCCCTGTTAGTGATGGGTTAGTTAAAAGTTAGTAGTAAATTAGCTAATGAGAAAGGATTATATTTAAACTTAAATGAGGAGTAGAGGAAAAAGTGTCTAGTAGTGTGGCTGCTGCTCTAAGAGTTGTGCAGGAGCACATGTATGGAGAATGGCCTTAGTCATGGTAAATTCATTGCTGGGTGAATTCACACAACAAACAGTATTTCTGTGCAGAGATGTTAGCTAATGTAGCCATACACTGCAACACATGTTACAGCTAATTACTAACATGATCTTTACAGCTGTGTCAATTTTACTGTTCAAGCAAATGAAATATGAAATATGGCTTGGTACTGCTTAATGCACAGGTACCTTGAGTGACTCATTCAAGATCATAAAGACTGTGGCAGAGGTTACAGATAATCCTATATCTGCACCTCTGTGTGATCCCTCAATCATAAGACCTTTGTGAACTCCCAAAGGTGCTGGCACATTACGATGCTAGTCAATCTCATGAATGCTTTTCCTTTTTTAATGACTATACAAAAAGTACAGTCTACCTTAAGAACAGAACTGTTTCTAAGATCTTGTTTGCACTCAGGAAAAGCACTATTTTCAGCTATTCATGCAAACAAAAATTCAGTAATATCTATCTAGATGAAACCTTTTCCAAATTAATGACCAAGAAAAAATCAAAACTACTGAAAGGCTTCTGATTTTATTGTTGATATCAGCCACTTTAATTTACCAGAAGCCTTTCTCATCAATGTGAAATAAGTTAAGTTCACATTTGGTAGTTTTTTCTTGCTTTTAAGAAATCCATAAAGGCATAAATTATCATTTGTTCAATTTTCTTCTTTCTTCCTATTGGATTTAAACTGCTTAATACCGAAATCCTCAAGGTACGTTTCTTGTATACTGGAGTTTGAGTTTCTTCCACATAATTAAAGGCATAGCTATTGTTAATTTACTTGCATAAGCCATTTTCTACAATGACATGCAGGTCTGATTATTAATATTAATTTTTGAAAAGACTCTTCAGTTTCTGTGGTAAATGGCAGACTGATAACTCTCCATTTTCTCTTTTCTCTCTTATCTGTTCCTTCTCTCTCAAACACCATTCTCAAAAAAATAAAATCTGAACATGGAAATGTAAATCAGCTATATTGAATTTCTTAATCTTATTAAAGCCATGATATGGTAAATAATTTTATGAAAGATAGCATTGGTTAAGTCAAGTCTTTATTTGGCAGACTCTCAAATTGCTCATCAGAGGACCGTCTATCAACCCTGGAACAGCTTAGGCAGAAAACAACAGAAATCAATTTGAGAACAGTCAGAATAGATATTAAAGACTGAGTAATACACTGCAAACATTGAATTCTAATAGAAAAGATTTTGAGTAGCTATTTTTCTGTTCACAAGTACTGATAAAATTTTAACTTTTATGATCTGATTAGTAAATTGATTTTAAAATGACTTTCATTTTATGTTTTGATTTTTCTGCTATTAATTTGCAGACATTCTTCAATTGTATGATGTAGAAAGCCTAAAAATAGCTGTGAACACAGATCCTGTAATGATACTCTCTCTATATATGTTTATATATATATATTTATGTATATATAAATTCACACATGGAATCACATATAAGACAATATACTCATTTGAAGAGCAACCTTTCAGGTATAATGTGCAAATACAAGCATAATTTATTAAATTTAATATTCATACATTATATTTAAGCAAGTTACAGAGCAACTTCAGTGTGAAGTTAGAGTAGCATAGAAAAAGCAGAAGTTTGGGGATGTTGGTGGTTTTTTTCTTTCTCTACCAACAAACCAAATCAACGAGTCTTACAGGGGTGTCTTCATATTCAGTAAAATAATCAGTGTAGCTTTGAGCAAGAAAACTTGAAGGGGCAATTCAATGGTTGCCCAGTATTATTCTTCCTAGTGAGATTACAGGGAGTATCAAAGATTGGTTTGTAGGGTTGATCCAGTGGAGCTATTCAGTAAAACTGCAACTGGGAACAGGAGAATGGACTACAATATCCTTTGTCTTCTTCTGTAGCCCAACTTGCCATTTATGATAACTTCTTACATGGTCAGTTTAGCAAGTATATATTTTGGAAGGTTTATATTATATCTGGCTCAGATGGAGTTAATTTTCTTCACAGTAGTCCATATGGAGCTGTGTGGTTTAGATTTCTAACCTGTTTCTCTGCCTCCAAAGCAAGAGGGGACGCTGACCCAAACTAACCAGAGGGATTTTCCATGATATATAACAATGATAAACAATAAATCTGTGTCAAATTTAGGTTAATGTATTTTTTTTTCCAAAGTAGCTGTTGCCTGGGGACTGACTGGACATTAGTTTGCCAATTAAAGACGATGAGTGATTGCCTTTGCATTATTTGTGAGATTTTTAAATTTCTTTTCTTTCCCTTTAGTTATTGATGTATTCCTATCTCAATCTCAGTGAATAAGAGACTGGATGGGGGCTTAGCTACCAACTGGAGTCAATACACTATAGATGACACGGAAAAATTCTCTAATATTCTGATGAAACAAAAAAAGATTTAAAAATTAGCTGGAAGGTGAAGTTAAGATGAACACAAAAGAAAGAAAAAAAAAAAGGAAAACCCCAAAAGGACATTGCTCATGAGAACTGGTACACTGAGATTTAGGTTTTCCACATCAGTGCTGTTAACTAATGAAAGAATTTTGCTAGGGATATACTGGATTTTTCATAATATTCATTTACTGTTCAGTGTCTGTGTATTTTTCTACCAGAGTCATGGAACTGTTGTTAGAATCACTTGTCAAAATTATAGAGCCTGTAATAAGCAGAAAATTAAAACAAATTCTTTCTCATATTGTTAATCACTGATCCTAGGCTTTCTCAAACATATCTCAGCACTAGGTATGGAATGGTATTGAGACAATTCAGGTTGCTCAGTTATCCTCCTAATTACTATCACATATGTTGAATATTTCTGCAGTTGTTTACAAAACATTGCTTATCTTTTGACAGAATTTCATAACAGTAGGCTGAAGTATGATAACTTACATTTCTCCTCCTTTGATTATAGAGGGTTCTGACAATGCTTTGTTAGTTTTAGTACAGAGTCATCATTTGGTGTGAAGCACAGTATTTATGAATCATACAAATTTTACGTATCATGCAAATTTGTTTCCTCAGCAGATAAAGAGAATGCTATTGCTCTAGTGCTTCTGGTGGTGCCTCTCAAGCTGTTTAACTGGGGAGGATCACACCATGACACGCAGTGAGCTTGCATGTGCGCACAAGCATGTTCGATGCAACACAGGTTTCAAAGAATAATAGCTTACCTCAAAAGATCATTATAAACTATTCAATATCAAGACAATACTAACAATAACAGAATATTTAGTAGTTATACATTGGAAAACAGAAGAAAAAAAAGGTAAAAAATTCCAAAAGACTTTTTAGCTTTCTCCCGTGTGAATCTTTTTACCCTCAATACAAGATGTCACAGCTTATCCATGCAAGCCTGAGGATAGCTTACAAAATCTTCACTGAAGGTTACTGACAGATACATGAATGCATAGGAACTCTGTAATATATTTCCTGAACCTACTTTTCAACCAAAAAAGCCTACTTCAGTAACATTATGGTGGAATACAGAACACAACTACACCATCAAATAACAAAAATCATACAGTACAACAGATCATCTTACAACAAAATCATAGGACAGGCGGGGTGCCAGAGCCTTCCAACTGCCTCTAACCACAATTTTCATTCCTCAGACCTCCCCAGTGCCATTCAGAGTGGGAGTCAGAATGAAGGAGTGAAGTTGAGCCTGATAAAAGAGGAGAGTGGAGGAAAGGTGTTTTGGTTTTTCTTCTTGTTTCTCACCATACTACTCTACTTTGCAATAAATTATTTTGCCCTAAGTTGAGTCTGTTTTGCCCACAATAGTAATTGTTAAGTGATCTCCCTGTTTTTGTCTTTACACATGAGCTTTTCAATTTTATTTTCTCCTCCTCTCCTGTTAGGAAGAGGAGTCAGAGAGAAGCTAGGTGGGCATCTAGCAGCCAGCTGATGTCAACCCACCACAATGAATGAGAAACTGATAAGTCAAACTCAAACACAAATGCTAGAATTACAAAAAGAAATAACAGTAACCTGAGTAAATATTTAGTAGTATCTTCTCCCTCAAAAGCATTATCATTTCATTCACAGAGCATTTTCATATCGATTGCAAACACAAGACCAGAAGATGGTATGAAATTCAGCACAAGAAATAAAATTTAAACTATATTTGTTATTTTTTATCATTCAAAAAAAAGTAGATTTTTCTTTACTTTAAGAAATTCGATTTGTCTCCTTCTCAGAGCAGGGATACAAAATGAATATAAGGACAATGTAGATCATTACTTTAAAAAAAATTAGTAATGTCTTTGGCTTTACCCTCTTGTCATCCTCATTATCTTTCTGGATTACACCATGGGTTCCCGATGAGTTAATGTTATCAAAATTTTATCCCTTAATCTTTCTTAAATATCAAGTGATTCTACAAAACCTCTCAATATTATAACTACTCTTTTTACACATCTACCAGTTTGATTCAGCCAACTTTTGAGAAAGACACCATTTTCTTCTTTTCTACAGTTTCTCAACCAAAAACAATTAGTGAGAAACTTATACTGATTTCCTATCCGAATGATATATAACAGCATAATATCTAGCATAAGTCACTAAGCCTCCTTTATATGAACCATCTCTGAGGCATCAAGCACATTTTCATTCAATATAAATGACAGAACAGTGTTTTCTTTGCTAATGTCATATTAGTCATTTTAATCTACTGCAAGTTAATCACTTAATGCTAATATAGTACTTTCTTCTCCCTACAAGCTGTGATCTTATGGTCTTTTTACTGTGTGTCAGTCCTCCTACACATTCTTTCTAGGGTTCATTTTTCTCACAAAGTTTTTTTTCTACCCTCTAATTGTCAGGAAACTTAGAATTAGATGATGGTATATTCAGAATTCATTTACTGACCTAGAGGAATCATCCAGTATGTCATTCAAAGTGCAGAAAACAAGTGCACTGTGAAAAAGTACTGCAGCGGAACTGAAGTTCCCTACAAAAAAAACCAACAGCAAACAAAACAAAACAAACAACAAAAAAATCCCTTTTCCCTTAAGAAAATAAATGTTAAATATAAGGGATTTATATTAAATGCATGAGTAAGAGAAGAATAAGGCATATGACTATATACGAATAAGATATTTATAAGATTTATTTGAAAATAACAGCTACATTCAAGAAATCATAAGAATTTATCTACACCGTGCTTTGTGGCCTTTGCACTATGTGGGTAGGAATATTTTTAACATGTGCAAGAAATCTCTAAGACCCTGTGTTCATTTTGACAGTAAGCAGAAGTGCAAATATGTTTAATAGCTGTTTCTTCTTATGAATAAATACAGTTACTTTGTATTTGGCCAATCAGCTACACATTCTGAATTTTTCTAGAAACTCAACTAGTCAAAGGGCCAAAAAGGTTTGTCATATTCAGTCTGGACCTTCCAAGGTGGAAGCTCTCTTCTAAAGTGAGCTAGTTTCTCACTTCTAAGAAAGTGATATTTTCACTTCTAAGAAAATTCTGCCCCTAGTTTGATTCAGTTTTCCTACCACAACATTGAATACATTTTTCAATATATTCAATTAAATACTGAATATTCATATGCATCAACATATGTATATAACATTCATATAATATACTCAGTGTCAACATCTGAGAGAATTATTTGTTGTCTTTCTTCCTTTTTTCTTCCCTTTCTCTTCCATTATTCTCCACCAGAAGGTTAGTGATTAACATAAAAACAATGATCTGGTTTATGTAAGAATGAAACAAAAGCGCTCTGTAAAGTACAATGCTTTTTTAATTATACTATCAAAAAAGACATCTTCAAAATGTGATTAGTGTAAATCAACAAATGGTTCATCAGTTACTTCTCATCTTAAGGGAAGAAAGAAACTGCTAAAACTTTCAGTAAAGGCCAAGTTCCCCAGAGCTTTTTCCTATTGTATGCAATAGTATCATTCCAGAAAATATACAAAGAAACCTTATTAACAAGCAGAATGAAAGTGATATTTTATTTGGTTCTGTCTCCAAGACATAGAATCTCTAAATCACAATTAACACTAATGTTCATTATATCCTTAATATGGTAGACTCTTCTGTGACTACTTTCACTGTTGTCAATCTGAAGCCTGGTTTAAGTTCCTAACATATCCTCATAAGTACCTTTATAAAAATACAAGCTACCACTATTCTGTATCAGCTCTGATAATCACAACAGTTTCTCGCACATCTTTGTACAGTGGACGTGCTATATCAGGGAAAGTAACACTAAATTTACAGTATGTTGTGTCATATGATGAGATGTCTGCAAACCCACGTGTTTTCAAAGCTATAATCACATTTCAGAGACAGTAAAATATCTGATGCCTAGTATTAAGCCATATAAGTTTCTCTAAAAAAGTACAGAAATATAAAGATACATTGTAAATGTGAAACTTTTATTTCTTGGGAAGTTTGAGAAAGAAAGACTAATTATTATTTTTCTCCTTTTCCCCATGTACTATATATTTGCTATACATAAAACAATTTAGGCAAATACAACAATTGACACAAACAGAACAGAGGCAAGTAAAGAAGCAACCAAACTATGAAACAAACCCTTGTGAAATGAAGTCAGATATGTGCTTATAGTTCCACAATTTTTTCACAAAGATCCAAAATGTATTTCTTATTACTGCATTACAGATAACATAAGAGATAATTATTTTAGATTTAGATTTAGATTTAGATTAAATCAGTAGATGTAATTCAATAAAATTTTAGAAATTGTTGAGGTGAGAAAGATGAACCCATTGGAATGAACCAGTGAAAAAGGATGCTTCAAACTGAGGAAAGATTTTATAAAATTAACTCTTCTGATTTGAAAAGAAAAAAAGAGAAATTTTAAGGATCCATTATTTTGGATAAATTGTTTGTTTGTTTATTTTACTTTTGTTTGGTTTTGTTTGGGTTTGATCTGGTTTGGTTGAGTTTTTTGTTTTGCTTTTGGTTTTTGGTTGGTTGGTTTTGTTTTGTACAGAGTTGGGAATAAGATGCTGGAGAACAGCAACACAGAAAGGGACCTAGGGGTCCTGATCAATGGCAAGCTGAATACGAGTCAGCAGTGCCCTGGCAGCCAGGAGGGCCAACTGTGTCCTGGGAGGCATCAGGCAAAGCATTGCTAGCTGATCAAGGCAAGTGATCGACCCCCTCTGCTCTGCACTGCTGTGGCCTCCCCTCTAACACTGTGTGCAGTTTTGAATGTCACAATATGAGAAAGATATTAAGCTACTAGAGAGCATTCAAAGAAGGGCTGTGAAGATGGTGAAGGTCCTTGAGGCGAAGCTGTACTTGGTATGTTCAGCCTAGAGAAGAGGACACTGAGGGGAGACCTCATAGCTGTCCACATCTTCCTCACGAGGGGAAGTGTAGGGGCAGGTATTGGTCTCTTCTCTCTGGGGACCAGCAACAGGACCCAAGAGAACGGCGTGAAGCTGTGTCAGGGAAGGTTTAGGTTGGATATTAGGTAAAGTTTCTACATCTAGAGTGTTGTTGGATACTGGAACAGATTCCCCAGGGATGTATTCATGTCATCAAGCTGCCAGAGTTCAAGTGTTTGGACAACACTTTCAGGCACATAGTGTGATTCTGGGGGTGGTCTTGTGCAGGACCAGCAGTTCTGCATAGATGATCTTTGTGAATCCCTTTCAATACAGGATATTTTATGATTCTATGATTTGTCATGGCAAGAATGGGATACATTTTACCCCTTCTGGCCTGTATATAAACAAGACACTCTCAGGGGACCTACAGAACAAGTGTACAGTTATTCCAGTTCTTGATGATCTGAGGGAATGTGTTAAGTGCTTTGTCTTCATGTTTTGAGCTACCCTCAGAAATATTTTAAAATATCAGTGAGCTTTATCAGCATTTACAGCAAATGGAGAATTTAATTCTGTTATCTACACAGAATTTTCACTTGGGTCATGAAAATCAATACTGCCTAGGTTGATTAGATTTGGACTTCAATTAACCTTTTGACTTAAAAGTTACCAAATTTGGAATTAAACTTCATTACACTTTATATATATTTCTAGAATTAATATTTTTATTGCTGCTTATTTGTAATGTAGGAATGCCTAAAATTGCAGTATACTTCCCTTAGAATATTGGGCAGAGCCCTAAAAACAAAATTAAAAATCCCAAACAAGAAAAACCCACAATCAAACAGAAAGAAAACCACTTTGTCTCAAAGAGTTTGCAAATTTAATAAGGAAATGTACTTCCAGCAGCTGCTAGGGCAAAATAAAACCTAACAGTTAAACTAGGACACAATTAAGTGTCACCATGTATCTTGGTTTTCTTTTGTTTAAGGCATTTATTCCTTTTGCAAATCAAATGTAAAGCAAAGAGGGGACTGTTGCATAACTTCTGATCCTTCCATAAAGGATCATCCATAAAACTGATGGACTATCACACACATGGCTAGGCTTCGCGAACGAAGATTTGGGAAGGGCTCTACCCACTTTTCTTGCAAGCGCGTTGGTGGCTAAAAAGGCCAATACGAGAGAGGCAAGTCCGGTTGCAAAAGACACAGCAGAAATACTCCTTGGATGGTATATTCTGCAAGGCACGATTCTTTCTGCGTTGTCTTTTCTCCTCAAGGGTGATCCTGCGTGCTTTCTCAAAAGCATCAGCAGCGTTATAAATGGTGTGTCTCCAGGCCTCCCGATTGGAGGCCAGAGTGGACCAGTTATGGTGGTCAATATGCCCGAGGCTGAGTTGTTGCTTCAGGGAGTCCTTGTATCTTTTCTTCGGAGCTCCTCTCTTGCGGCAGCCGGAGGCAAGTTCACCATAAAGCAGGATCTTAGGGAGGCGGTGGTCCTTCATCCTGGAGACGTGCCCTGCCCAACGCAGTTGCGTTCTCAGTAACATGGCCTCAATACTTGTAATTGCTGCCTGTTCAAGAACAGATGTATTGGTCACATAATCTGACCAGTGGATGTTTAGGATTGTACGGAGGCAGCGTTGATGGAAGCGTTCTAGGAGACGCAGGTGGTGGCGGTAGATGACCCATGATTCGGAACCATATAAAAGAGTAGACAGCACAATGGCTCTGTAAACACTGATCTTGGTACTTTTCTTCAAGTGTTTATTACGCCATACTCTTTTATGGAGTTTTCCAAAAGCACTATATGCCTTCGCTAACCTATTGTCTATCTCCCCGTCAATCTTACCATCTGAGGAGATGAGGCTGCCTAGGTAATTAAACTGTTGGGCTGATTTGAGTTCTGACTGGCCAATGGTGATGTGGGGATGATGGAAGACTTCCTGAGGTGCAGGCTGATGGAGAACTTCTGTCTTCTTTAAGCTGACTTCCAGCCCAAAGAGCTCAGCAGCATCTGCAAAGCAGGATGTTAAACGCTGCAGAGCTGCTTCTGTGTGGGCAACAAGGGCGGCGTCATCAGCGTAAAGCAGCTCCCGGACAAGATGGTTTAGGGTCTTAGTATGGGCCTTCAGTCGCCTTAGGTTGAATAGGCTTCCATCAGCACGATATCGAATGTAGATACCGACCTGATCATCGAGGTCTGCCGTGGCCCTTTGGAGCATCATACTGAAAAAGATTGTGAATAGGGTAGGAGCGAGAACGCAGCCTTGTTTAACACCGTTCTTTATTAGAAAGGGCTCAGAAAGTGAGTTGCCATATCTGACTTGGCCGTGCTGATCCTCATGAAGTGAGATGATCATTTTAAGGAACTTGGGGGGACAACCTAAACGTTCCAAAATCTGCCACAGACCTTTTCTGCTCACAGTATCGAAAGCCTTGGTGAGGTCGACAAAGGTTACATAGAGACCTTTGTTCTGTTCCCTACACTTTTCTTGCAGTTGTCTGAGAACAAATATCATGTCTGTGGTGCTCCTGTTGGCTCTGAAGCCACACTGACTTTCAGGTAGAATATCTTCTGCTATAGCAGGTATTAGTCTGTTCAGGAGTATTCTTGCCAAGATTTTGCCAGCAATGGAGAGCAGAGTAATACCACGGTAATTTGAGCAGTCTGATTTAGTACCTTTCTTCTTATACAAGGTGATGATGACTGTGTCACGAAGGTCTGATGGTAGTTCGCCTAATTCCCAACAGCGCACCACAAGCTCATGAAATTTAGCATGGAGTGCAAGGCCCCCATGTTTCCAGACTTCAGGTGGGATTCCATCAACCCCAGCTGCCTTGCCGATTTTCACCTGCTGTATGGCCTTGAGGGTTTCTCCTAAAGTGGGAGCAGTATCCAATTCATACTTCACTGGTTGTTGTGTGATGGACTGAATTGCTGAGTCTTGGACTACACGGTTGGTACTGAAAAGAGTCTGAAAGTGTTCAGACCATCGATTCAGAATGGAGGTTTTATCTGTCAGAAGCGTTTGACCATCTGCACTGAGAAGTGGGCTTTGGACTTGGTATGTAGGCCCGTATGCTGTTTTCAGGGCCTCATAGAATCCTTTGTGATCCCCTGTATCTGCACATAGTTGAGTTTTTGCAGCTAGATCGATCCACCACTTGTTCTGGATGTCACGGAGTTTCTGTTGGAGCTTGCTGCAAGCAAGACGAAAGGCTGTTTTTCTTGCATGACAGGATGGCAGTGCAAGGTGTGCTTGGTGGGCGGTTCTCTTCTTCCTCAACAATTCCTGGATTTCTTGATTATTATCATCAAACCAGTCCTTGTTCTTCTTGAGGGAGAACCCTAAGGATTCTTCAGAGGATTGCAGGATACTGCTTTTAATATGATGCCAAATTGTTTCAGGAGAGGAATCTGCAGAATCTGTGGAATGGTTATCAAGCTTAGTTTGAAGGTTTGCCTGGAATCTTTCTCTTACTGTGGCTGATTGGAGATTGTTGACTTGGAGTCTTCTCCTTGGGATACTGCCCCTTTTGGGTTTGAATTTGAGAATAAAGTTGAGTTTACAGCGCACAAGCCGATGGTCTGTTTGGCATTCTGCGCTGGGCATCACGCGGGTATGGAGGACATCGCGGACATCTCTCCGTCGCACCAAGACATAATCAATGAGGTGCCAATGCTTAGACCTGGGGTGCATCCAGGTTGTCTTCAGACTATTTTTCTGCTGAAAGATAGTATTGGTGATGGTAAACTGTTGCTCCGCACAGAATTCTAGCAGAAGCCGACCATTATCGTTGCAGTTTCCAACACCATGCTTGCCTAATATTCCTTTCCAGGCTTCAAAATTTTTACCTACTCTGGCGTTGAAATCACCAAGGATAATGATCTTATCATCTGCTGGTACCTTTTGGGTAAGGCAGCGCAGGTCAGTGTAAAATTTATCTTTTTCAGCAGGGTCAGCTTGGAGAGTTGGGGCATATATACTAAAGATGACAACGTGATGCTTGTTGTTTAGTGGAAGGCGTAGGGAGATAATGCGGTCAGAGTGACCTGTCGGCAGATTTTCGAGTTTAGGGACAATAGAGTTTTTGATCATGAAGCCGACACCTGAGAGATGTTTTTCGGTTCTGGACTTACCTGACCAAAAGAGTGTGTAACCGGCACCATGTTCTCTGAGGCTGCCTTCCTCGTGAAGGCGAACTTCACTGAGAGCAGCAATGTCAATGTTGAGACGGGCCAGTTCATGGACTATATTATATATATAATATATATATATATATATATATATATATATATATATATATAAAAATACATATACATTTTCATAATAAGTACATGGAGTTATTGAGGCATTGATGCAACCAGCATAACAAAAATTTACATAAGGAAAAAGAGTTCATGTGTTTTAAACCAAATCAATATCAAAATGATTTATTGATTTATGAATGATGCGTAGTTAGCAGTCAATCAGTGATTCATTCAGGATCAATATCAGCAAAATGATATATAAATCTCCATATTAGAAACTTACAAAATGCTAAGAAACACTGCTTATAACCAATTCCAAAATGTAACCTCGCACCCATGCACATGTGTGTGCATAGAATTGCATATACATTGTCTCATAGGCAGTGTAGGTGTCAGAGTTTGGATCTGGCTCCCCGCCAAGTCCCAGAATCCACACCGAAAGCCCCCTCCCCTTATATAAAGGAAAGGAAAGAGGGGGAAAAAAACCAACAAAAGATCTGAAACAAACTGAACTAAAGCAGTATATACATATATATTTAAACTTATATACAATTGCAAAAAAAACTATTTACATATAAGAAAGAGAAAAATCCCAACACCCCAAACCCAAAATGGGGAAAAAAAACCACCAGCAATGATATACACAGCTAATAGAGAGCTAGCAAACAAAATAATCTTAATTCTTTCCTTCAGAAAGCAGAACCATACCACCGCTGTCACCACCGCCGCTGCCTCCCAAGGCCTACACTCTGACACCAGGAGCTCAACAAGACTACCTCTCATCTCCAACCCCAATGGAAGAGGTCTGACCTCTAACTTCCTTCGCCCTTGTATTAATACTTTTGCTTATGCAAGGAAATAGAATGGAATACTGGGATATGGCCACTTCCCTGGTTTCGACCTGGTTGCCAGGAAGGCCTAGACTAAACCACTACAGTAGGCTAAGGCACACGCCCTCTTTCCTGGCTGTATGGGTTCTCTCACTTGCATACACCTTCTGTGGGTGATGGGGCTGTTCCACCCCTATATATACCTTGGCTGCCCCCCAGTGAGGCCACATCTACCCACGGATATGTCACAGCATCCTATGGCTCTGGATGGCCAAGTCAGAGGTCCTGATGTCATTGTGAGTTTTCTAGCAGTGCACACACAGATTTTGATAACTGCTGTTTGCACTTCTAGGTTGCTCCCTCACGAATTTTGCAACTTAAAATTTTGCAAATTCTCACGCTTCTTTTATATTTCTTTTCCAGCTCAATCACTCTTCATTTCTAAAGTCTCATTGTAATAGCCAGACTACTCTAAAATGTCTGATAGTCATCTTCATCTTTAGATTGAATCAGTTTGGGCAAAGGTACTCTCAGGAAGTTTAGGATTTCCCTTTCACAGCCCTATTCATATACCTGTTTTAACAACTCCTATCAGCCAGGCCAAGGGTGGGCAGTGGAAGTATCCCACAGTAGTGACTAGGAATACATGTAAGAAATTGCTTCAATCTACCTCGCAGGGAAAAAAGACAAACTATAAAGATTTAGTTATGTTCCAAGTCAACTAGAGATTTATTTTAACATATAGTATTGAACCAACTAGTCCAAGAAACATGAAAAATTGCCGCTAGTATTCTCTTCCTATTATTGAAGATCAAATCCTGAAAATCTCTCTCAATAAGATTTTGTTTAAGCAGTGATCTGAGTTGAAGGGAAAGCAATGAGAAGGAGATCCACATAGCTTCTTCCCATGCCAATCTTTCAGACACAGTCCATGTACCTATCACCATTTTCAAATTTTCTGAGCACTTCTTTAGCCTTGATGTTAGTCTCCAGTCACATCGTAGTAACAGTCAACTTGAAGAAACTTCACATGCTTTATCCTAAATCTAAATTTTCTCAAAAGTTCAGATACTCAATTTAGTCATCCATGCATGGAGAAACAACATTTTGGGTTTTTTTATCAGACAAAATATTGTATTAAATAAACCCTAAATCCCTTCATGATTCAAATATTCATACTGCTTGAGAATAAATAAAGGAAAAAATGATAAAAAGTTTTTGTTTATTCATTGATTTTTCTGAAAATAATAAAAACATTTCAACTCTGTAGAAAATTATTGGTGTAAAAATGTTCAAGACAAATCCTCAGGCACACACATACGGCATTTATTCTGTCTGACATGCGCTGCTACCAACAATAATTTAGGACAGCCCAGAGGTTACTCTCAGAGAATCTCTACATAGCTGAATAAGAACTACTAATCACATAGGAGTCTACTTCTTTATTTTTTCTCCCAATATTTGTTTTCAAGTTGTAAGAATATACTAACAAATCATATGGCACATAGAATTGCAGTATGACCATAACAATAGCCAGCTATCTTTATAAAAGGGGATGGTATAGGGAGTGGAACGTGGACTAGTAATCAGATACAGAACCTTTATTATTGCATACATACACTAGTAGCTAGACCCATGTTACACAGAAATAACAGTCAGAATGGAAAAAAGTCTCATTTACAGAGTTTATAATCTAAGAGTTAGATACCAAATTAAATAACTTAATGAATAGGCATTGGTAGGCACAGAGATCAGAAAATACTAAAAAAAATATAAAGCAACTTCATGTCTCACTTCAGGTCCTGGGTGTGGCAGAGACATCTGAAATAAAGCAGAAAACAAATACATAAAAACCAACATTTTATTCCAAATGTTTGTGAAAACATCTCTTAAAACATGATGGTGACAGAATGCATTTAGAAGAAGAAAAGCATTTATTTAAATATTTTTGTGTAACTTAGGTTTCTAGATGTAGAATTTTGGAGTGATTTCTTCAAAATCATATCTAATACACCTTTTAGATAAAGACAAAGCTTTTTGGTCTTCCAGAATTCAGGTCAACAAAGGTTAAGTCAACAGTAAATTAAAGTTCTCTAAACTGTGATCTTATGTTGAGATTTCTGTGAAAAGTTCTATAATTACAGCACTGCTCATTTACAGCTCTACAAATCCCATTACAACTATCAGTTTTATATAATGAAAGTTCTTTGATATATTAAAGACCAGACTGCAGTGGTTAGGGCGATATTGGCACATAAGTTTATTTCTTTTCTATCTGTCCTAGTGTAATTTTTAGCTTGTGGTGACTAGATAGATAGTGGTACTGAAAAAAAGAGCATGAAATGCTTCTTTTCTTCGAGGAAGCTTAAGCAAGTTAAAGCAGCTGATATGGCTATATCACATATATGCACAGATTTGACAGCAACGACCAAATTCTGAACAAATTTTCATGATACAAGCTAGTAAATTCTAGTCACCTCCTTCAGGATATTTTCTGACATCAAATTGGTCAGGAAATACAGAGGCATATTCTTAATGCTGTTGTTTATAAATTTTATCATCCTGGCTGCAGCCAATAAAGGATGATCCAATATATTGCAACTGATACGAAGAGCTTTCTGGTTGACTGCTAGTCCAAATGTCGGTTGAAATGATGCACTTTTCTTGTATTGCAAACTGTAAAGCAGTTTCAGTTTCACACACACAATGTGTTTTAGATTTGTGGCTTTTTAATGTTTGAAAAATATGCTTACAATGGTATAGTGTGATGTATTGTGGTTTCAGATACTACATAACCTTAGTTAACCCTACATGTTCTTCTGTTATGTATGGCAATAAATCAAAAGACAGCAACCCCATAAGCTTCTTCTCTTTTCCCAAATAACCTTATTTTTGCTATTATATCCTACGTGCCCTCTCATCCTAATCCACTTTTCTTTCTTATTTTCCTTCTTCTCCTTCTCTTCCACCTGACACTACACTCAGTTACTTCATACTTTTTTATCTTTTGTTTTTCTGAAACACGAGTCAGATAATTAATTTTGTCAGGTGTTTGACAGATAGGGGTTATTGAACACACTAATGTAAATTAGTCCTATCAAGCTCTTTGTTTCACACAAAAGACTTAACTTTTTATCCTATCAAATTTTACACAATTTAAAGTGTAGAATTGAACCTCATAAAAGCATACTTTGGGTATCTGAGCACTTTCTACCACTCATCCCCAAGAAATGAAACTTACATTTTAATTACTTGTTTTATGAATGCATGTTTGTTATGTCTTAAGATGTTTGTACTTTATCATCTGATATGCTCTTTCTGATGGAGTAATTACAGCAGATAAGGATCAGTGTGTTTCCAAGACTTAGGCAAATTTGGAATAAGAGTACCTTGCAGATGAGAATACAGATGTAAATTTCACAAATCAGTCCAGTGTTTTTCAGATCAGTGACAAGATTAATGTATTGCTCGTGTAGTTACCTAGAAATGTATGCATTATTACATTTTTTAAAGAGAAAATCACTTTTTGATCTTGATCCTTTGAGGAATAGCCAGTATTTATTCACTGAGCTGTATCAAGGCTATTATTGGACTCCCTTCATATGCTGATAATTCTACCTCCTAAAGTTTCTTCTTGTCCATGAAGCCTTCATAATGAGAAAGTGGAGGAGTTAGATTTCCCAGGTCAAGTTGTGCTTTTGTATGTACACTCTAAGCTGGTGAGAATATGATGTAAAAGTAGACTAGCTTAAAGCTGAGTGGGTATAAAGGAAATAAATCATAAACAGTTTAAACTTCATACTGGAACAGACTCAGTGTCATTAATCATTCAGTCAAGAAACATTAATAAACATTCAGGAGTTGAATGAATAATTAATGCCAAGCACTGCATGTGTGCCAGACTCTCTGGTATCTATCCTGCAGCAGAAAAATTCTGGAACAGAACTACTGATAGAATGCAATGTTTATACAATAGTTGAAAAGTTTAATTTAGGGTGCCCATACTTATATATTTGTTTTGCTTGTTTGGTTTCTTGAAGAACAAAATAAAGATTAGGTGCACACAACCACAGGTTAGAGAAGGGAACTCTTTGAAAGAGGAAATGCAATCACTCTGGACTTGCACACCATTCCAGCAAAATACAAGGAGATAAATAATGGCCAGTCTTCGCGAACGAAGATTTTGGGAAAGGTCTTTTACTTTTCAAGCCTGAGCAATGGATTTTTTAGGTGAGACACAGCTTGCGCTGAACTGAGCCCACCCTTTAATCCTAAGGTTCATCTGCCGGGGCCAAGCAAGCTTGGACAATGGCAGTGAGGTCCTCAGGACGTAGGTTTGTTTAGAGTGACCTTCTCATAGATGGATGGCCTTACAGGGCTGACAAGCTCCATCTGCCTGGGGGACCTGGAATTGAACCTGGGTGGCAGCGGTGAGAGTGCTGCATCCTAACCACTAGGCCACCAGGGGTCCCAATACAAGGAGAACCACACATGGCATGCATACTACAAGGAAAAAAGGACAAAAAGAAAAAAAATTGAAATAGAAGCCTCCTTGTAGTCTGTAAAGCTACTGAAACACAGGGATGTATTAATTCTGAAGAAATTCCTGCAAAGATAATTATGAAGGATCTGCCAAAGACAAAAGCACTGAAGTTAAAATTGGAAAGAAATCATAGTTTAGCTCTCCATTACTTGTGATCAGAAACATTTCTTTCCTCCAAGTTGAGAATTCCCTTTTTTTTTAATCTACCATGTATGTTGTCATACTGAACCATGCAGCATAATAATTCTACCTGTGATTAATATAGAGTTAACTGTGTCACAGTAGAGGTATACTACAAAATTGAAGTGACAAGTAGCTCTCTGTATCTGTATTAGATTTGCTTGTCAAGGTCTTGGTAGAGGGCTGTCTTCAGGGTTGTCTGCCATAAGAAGCTACCAGAAGCTTTCCCTGTGTCTAACAGAGCCATGGCCAGCTGGCTACAGGACAGACCTGCTACTGGCCAAGGAAGAACCCATCAGTGACAGTGGTAGCACCTCTAGGGCAATACACCTAAGGAGAGGGAAAATAGTGCTGCAGCTGGGAGATAGGAGTGAGAATATGTGAGAGAAACAGCCCTGCAGACGACTAAGGCCATTGAGGATGGAGGGGGATGAGCTGGTGCAGATGCTGGAGCAGAGATTCCCCTGCAGCCCATTTTGAAGACCAAGGTGAGGCAGCTGTGCCCCTGCAGCTCATGGATGTCCATGGTGGAGCAGAGATCCACTGAAGGACTCCACATCAGAACAGGTGGATGTGTCCAAAGGAGGCTGTAGTCCCGTGGGAAGCCCATGATGGATCAGATTCTTGGCAAGGACCTGCGGACCCATGGAGAGAGGTGCTCACACAGGAGTGGGTTTGCTGTCAGGATTTCTGACTCTGTAGGGTGCCCATCCTGGAGCAGCCTGGTCCTGAAGGACTGATCCTCATGGAAGGAACCTGCACTGGAGCAGTTTGTGAAGAACTGCAGCCCATGGGAGAGACTCACATTGGAGAAATTCGTGGGGGACTGTCTCCCGTGGGAGGGAACCCCATACTGGACTGGAAGAAGAGAGTGAGGAGGAACAGTAAAGACATCCAATTGAACTCATCACAACTCCCATTCTGTGCACCACTAAGGTGGGAGGAGGTGGAGAAGTCGGGAATGAAATGAGCTCAAGAAGGGAGGGGTGGGGAGAAAGTGGTTTTGAGATTTGAGTTAACTATGCAGATGTGGTAAGTCTAAACCAGGTATTACTAAATCAGTATCACAAGGAGACTAGAGAGGCAGATAAATGAAATTGTAGGCAAAATCTGGCCTTAGAAAGGGTGTCAGCAAGTGACTTCTTAAAGAAATGTTGGCAGGAAGTGTTAGCAAGCAGTGGACTAACCTTTCACTGGGTTGTCAAAAATTACTACTGGTCATGTGAAGTGTCATTGTTCCCCTCCTGCAGTCTAACATCAAATTTTAATCACAGGTACTTTTAGTTAATCTATTTATATTTTAATTAGAAGAGACACAGATATGTGTTTGCACAAGTAGGGCTAATGGGAAGCATAAAGAATTTGTCTTAGACCAGGGCCTGTCTCAGGTTGCTCTCCATCTCAGTCTTTCTGCTGAGAATGCAGGAAAAACAGCGTCAAGCTGAAACATCCTGCCTGCAACTTCCTTAACTGAAAGTGACAAATAACATCAGTGTTACTGCCTGGAATTCCCACGTGCTCAGCTTAACACAAATAAAGATGTAGTAGCTATAGTATCAGATCTAATGTCCACCAGACCAATTATCTTGACTCTGCCATTGATCAGAAAAAATGTATAGTAGGTAAAACAAAAGTGAGTTGCCACAAGCACTTGAGTCCTGATTCCAGTTCTATTCTAAAACCTTTAGAGTGGATGGATGATAAAACACTGCATATGAGATTAAGGCTTTTAGGTATGATGTGATAGAATGTATGCAAAATAAAACCTATAGCACTAGTGGATGTTCAGCAAAAGTAAATATCCTTACTTGTACTGTCACTTGTATGGCTTTTTGGTGAGATATAAACTGTTAAAAAACACTTTTCTCCTACTATGCCTCAGGAAAATGGTAACTGCTTTTTAAAAGCATTAATATGTGAATCTTGGACACATGAACATCAAAGAAAGAACAAGTACACCATCCAGGAAAGTCCAGAGAAACAGTAAACCATTACAAGAGATCTATTTTTAAGAAAGTCCAACTCTCCCACTGATTCACCAGTAGCTAGTGGTTATTTTTCCTCTGTGTGTTCTAGAAAAGCAAGCTCAAGACATCAGTAACCCATTAAAAATTGTTGGTTTACTTGTTTATTTTCCCTCAGTTTCCTTTCATTTCCCTAAATATCATTGACTTTTTAAATATGTGCATACTTGTAATACTACAGAATAACATGCATCCATAAAAAAAAAATAATTTCGGGCTTATACAGGTTCAGTCTGATCTTTTGTTTAAGCTCCCATATTCAAAAAAATGCTTACAGAGCTTTTCAAGCCTTCTAATTACATCATTGATCGGCACCTTTACAGTTAATGAAAATAATCTGTGATGGCTCTGTATAAGAATTTAAAAGGATGGAACCACCAAGTCAGGCCAAAGACTTAACCTTGTTTCCTTTCTCCAAGAGCACCAACAGATGTATTTCTGTAAAAAGTGTAAAAGGGCAAATATAAGGGGATACATGCCCCACTGTATCTTTTAACCACTTGCAATAAGCACTCACCATGCTTAATAATCTTGATGCACCTCTTTCCCATTAATTATCTTCTAATTTCATCTACATTTTTTAGACTTAGGACACTACAAAGATATGAAACACATGAAATGTGCCTCTTTATTTCTTCTCTAAATTTCATTGTGTTTATGCTGTTTCTTGCATTTGATGAAATACTGATTGTTGCTGATTCAAATTATTTATAACTTTCTTGATTTGGGACCAGCTTCACATCTCACTTTTTGCCCTTTTCTTTTATTTTCAGGCTGCCCCATTTAATCATAACTTAATTTTTACTTATCCTATACTTCCAGCTAACTACTTTACCCTCTTTGCATTGTCTCTCTGTCCTTGGGTGATCCTGGGAGACGAAATAATCAGAATTACATTTTCTATTCAACATGTTGATACATTATGGGCTTATATAAGGAAAGAAAATTATTTTATTTTCAGCATACATAATGTGCTGCCCAGTGGACTCGATTTTCACAAGATTATCTCTTTATGTCAGAATAAAAGAGAGGATATTAAATACATGATAACTATAAGAGTAAGATCTTATCTAGCTTTTATAATATCTTGGGGGGTTTTAGAATTTCTTGTGAAATAGAGCTGAGGGCAGGAAGCTAATGGGAAATATAAAAAAAAAAATGGTCTTTTTACTCACAAGCAGAATCTATATAATAAACAAACTAACAGTCACTGACCTGAATGCATGTAATAAAAACCATAGGAACTGACTGAAGAAGTTTCTCCGTGGGATCTACGGTTAAAGAGAATAGTAACATACAGAAAAAAATTAAATCCTTAGCTAAGGACATATAAATTAAAGAGACTAAACTGAATCAGTTGAATAGACTGATCTAGAGCTGATGCGAAGCCAACCCATTCCAACCTCTGGCGAATTCTCACCAAGCTCATATCTTTCAGAAGATGTTTCTATTTTCTCTAGAAGTGCACATAAGAATAAATAATATTCACAAAAATAATAAATATAAATGTAGAACATGTTTATAATGTCTATTTTTATAAGGTATATTGTTATATGATAAATTGCATATACAGTAAATTGCATATAGAATTATTATATTATCTTTCGACAATATTTATTCTATATTTGCATAACACGTTCATCTGTATCCACACAACACATTTTTGGGTTTGTACATTTTCATGTAATATTTTGCCCATAATTTATTTGAGACATAGCAGTAAAATTACTCTAATGATCAATAAACTTGTTTAACTCTCCAGTACTGCCTGTACTGTGGCAGCTCCACTGCTTTCCAGCTGGTGGAAATCTCAGCTGGCAATATCCTTCCTGGTTCAGAATGTACTTTCTCTTTATGTATGTGTTGCCAAGATTGGGGCTGGCATTTGAGTTTTCTCTGCTTAGTGCAGGACGGAAATCAGATTAAGAAAGATTTCACTGAGGGTTATAATGTCATGCTAGGGATGGATTTCACTTTCCCAAGGAAAAAGTAACCAGGCAATCAGAAAGGAATCAAAATAAACCAGCTGGACTGGAAGGTTCCAAGATTAATTTTGTAAGACATTAATTCCATGTTTTCGTTATTTTTGTCCATGTTTATTTGAGGTTTATGTAGAAATTGTTCTTGATTGATGTGAGAAACTTGGGATACATTTTTTAGGATTTCCATCCAAAACTTTTAAAAGAAGGAAGGAGGAAAGAAATTAAGAAAGAAGAGAAATCATGGAAATGGAACGGAAGGACAGAAAGAATGGTGCTGCTGTTTATGAGTACATCTATGACATTCACTGTGAAAACAATTGTTGTGTATGTTACATGTTATAAAACCATGCTAAACACTATGTACTACCGTAGGTTTCATTTCTGAAATACTTTATCTTCTCTGACATTGGTCAGAAGGCTGGCAGTTTGGTTTCAAATTGTGTTCTGAGGTTTTCAAATTGATGCTGGAACACAAAACACAAAATATTTCAATTTCTTCTGGAGCTATTTATTGTGTATTTGCTTGTTTTCTTGAAAACAAACAAACAAAAAACCACTCCCCCAACATATTAGCATAACGATTTCCTTTTTAAAAATGTTTACTTTTTTCATATTTTTCTCTTCATCTTAGTCAGTCATACTCAGAAACTCCTCAAACCCTCCTAATCAAATCTCTGTGAAAACTTACACTAAGAAAATTACTTAGAAGTTAATCGAATGGACCAGAAGGCAATGGAATATGCCTAACAACTTTTACCTTTAATTTCTTTTATATATATACTAGTTTTCTCTTTACCCTTCTGTTTCCCCTCTGATAAGGAATTGCTGCCACTCTATCTGCAAGCTCAGGAGAGCAGTAGCAATAGACCAGTGACAGGCTGAAGCTTCAAACTCATAATAATTAGCCATGACCTTTATGTCCTGGAAAAACAGGAGTTTTACCCTTGCAGCGGGACCAATACTGTGATTGTGAATGCTGTTCTCTATGAGTCCTTCCACAGTACAAAGGGAAGAAATAATTGGGTATAGGTTAGGGTAGTGAATTATTTAATTTAATTTAATTTAACTTTATTTTATTTTATTTTATTTTATGAAGCCCTTGAAATTTAGCCTAAGGTTTCAGGGAAACAGATTTGCCAGGGAGGATATACAAAAACCTATAAGCAAGTAATAATCAAAGCCACTGCTTAATTAGCTTCTGCCATGCACACAACCCCTTGTGAAATATGTGGTATTTGTAGACACATGGGAGCAACATTTTTAAAAGTGATTGGCAGATGTTTTTAAACTACCTGAAAAACTTATTTATTTTTTTGTTCCTAATAAGCAATAACCATTCTTTCTAGAGCCTGCAGAGATCATTAGGTAACATTGCTAAAACACAACAGGGTCTGAAGCCAAGGCCACAGAAGGGAACAGTATTAACACTTGGCAACTTTGGGGTCTGTTTCCTCACCCCAACAGTTCAGCAGTCACAGGCTGGGTGTAGTCTTTGCAATAAACACAGCAGGAGGCTCTAGCTCACCACTGTGGTTTGATATTCTGCCATCACACCCTCTTAAATAACATGCCTTTAACAAACTCAGATGCCTTTAGTTTTACTTCCAGCTGTTCAGCTTGAGATATTACTGAAACCATTCAAGTGCAAGTACAAAATTATAGTGGAAGTTTAAAGACTTTTTAGCAAACATTTTTTTGTGTGCATTGTATGTTCATGTCCAGGTTTGGGCAGCGGGAATGCTGCAGTGGTCTCTCTGAGACGAGCTCCCCAATGCCAGACACAGCTGGTTGCAGCCAGCTCCAATGGACCCAGTGCAGGACAGAGGTGAGCCCATAGACCAGACTGGTGGTCCCTCTAATGATAACACATTTAAGAAAGGGCCAAAATACCAGAGAGCAGAGAGGGAAGGAAGTGCTAGAGAGAACAGTGAAAACACCAAGGTCAGTGAAGTGGGAGGAGGTGCTCCAGGCACAGGAGCAGAGATGGCCATGGAGCCTGAAGGAGAGACCATAGTGGAACAAGTGTTTCCCTGCAGACCATGGGCAAGTTCATGGCTGACTAGGTATCTACCCTGTGAAGGACCCCATGCAGAAGCAGATGGATATTACAGGAACTGCATCTGGTGGAAAGTCCACTCTGCAGCAGATTTATCCTGAAGGACATGGGAAGGACTCAGAGTGGAACAGGAAAAAGTGCGAAAAAGAAGGAGCAGTAGAGAGGAACAGTTGCAAACTGACTGTATCCCCATCCCTTTGTGTTGCTTGAGCTGTGGGAAGGGTAAAGATGAGTTGGGAGTGAAGGAGTAATGTGAAGCTTAATAAAAATTTGGGTGCAGGGGTAAGGTGTTGTTTTAATTTGTCTTTATTTTTCACCATGCATCTGTATTTTAATTGACAATGAATTACATTAATTCCCCTAAACCAAGTCTGTTTTACCAGGGATAGTAGTTGGTCACTAATCTCCCTAACTTTATCTTGAAACCAATGACATTTTAATCTTATTTTCTCTCCTTGTCCTCTTGAGGAGGATGAGTGAGAGAGCAACTGGGTAGGCATTTGGTAGCTGGTGCGTCTTGTAATCAAGGCTTAAAAAAGTTCTGACACATATGACTTCTATATATCATGGAAAGCTAAGTACTCATTGCAAAACTTTCAGCCTTCAAATAAAATGTTCCACACTGGCAAAACTCCAGGGAGGAGTGGAAACACATCTTTACCAGAAATGATCAATAGTCTGTTGAAGTTCAAAGTTATTAATTTGCAGATGGTCAAGAAGAGGCATCATGATCCTTTATTTCAATTTATTATTCAGTGTCTCTGATTGTCATTTTGACTTCTTCTCAGATTAGTGATCTGGTATCTCAAAGATTTTTGTCCTTATTTTTTGATAAACTCTTCTACAGGTATGGTTCATGTCACTTTACTGAAGGCCAAGAAACATACAATATCTTTAAAAATGGCTTTTCATTACAAAACTCATATCCCTTTGCACCAGTAAGAACTAGTAGTACAAGTATATAAACAGAGAGAAGTCAAAACTTAACAACAGAAATTGCTTTCACTGCCATTTGAGTTTATTCAACCCTTCCATAATGCCTTTCTCTGTGTTTTACCACAAAGTAGGGAAATTTAGTGCTTTAGTAATATCCCTGAGCTTCTACCAATATGCTTTTTGTAAGTAATGACTCCCATTTTCAGTTCCCACCATGTTTTCCCTATGCCATGAATCTAAAACCAGACAATGAAAAATAGTTGATCATGTGAAGCTACAAATGACTTTGTACACGAGAAGAACATTTGCTGTAGAACAACATTTCAGTTCTTCATGATACATACGAATCCTATATTCTCTAAATATTCTCAAAATCTGGCTTCCTCCCCCTTGATTTCCCCATTGTTGTAAATGGGGTTTTGTCATTGTCTTCAAATTTGTCTAAATATGTATAGCACAGTGGAAGTTTATAAAATGTTCAAGTGATGGAAAAAGTGTTGGGTTACAATATCCCGGTTTTAATTAGCTATTCCAGTAAGAGAGATGTTGACGCATGTGTGCATTCCTATACTAAATTTATACAAATTTGTAGAAAGAAAAATATCCAGGTGAATTAGGGTTCTGTCTACTAAATCTTTCAATATGAACTGTTCTGTTCTTCATGGAAGACGCTGCTCCTATTAGTAGTTTTGATAAAGGTTAATTTCATATGCAAGTATTTTTTTCTAAATTCTTTTCTTTGTGGGAATATCTATCTAAATAGAAAGTATTTCAATTTTGCTTTCTATTACTACTACTCTATTTGCATCTTAAATTTTCTAGTATTGCAAAACACATAGCAGGCTATATTGATCAGGAATAGATTTTTGTATTACAGTATTTTGCCTTTTGTTTATATTTGAATATATTACACAGTCACTCAAAGTATCTCTTTCACTGTCCCTAACTGTCAAACTAAGATTTTCATCACAATAATATGTTGCTATAAAAAACATGTTATCAAAAACTGAGTTCCTTTTTATTACAGTTCTCCTCTATATCAAAATCGATCTGAAATAGAAGAGAAATATTAGATTTAAAAAAGGAAAAAAGAGTTGTCTTATACCTACAGAAAATAATTTTGTAAATGTCATGTATCACTTTCAGAAATGATTGGATTAGTCTCAGTTTAGTCTTTTATCTCTGTAGCTGAAATATCCTCTAAGTAAACTTTGATTGGCAAAAGTTAACTTGATTTATGCTTGGCAACACTGGAGTAAGACAGTACTGCTGATAAAAAGAAGAAAGCAAAAAGCAGTTCAGCTATATCTCTTCTAAGTAATTTTCAAAAGATAGGACACAAGCATCTGTACAGTCTGCAAAGTGCGCATTTTATTAGTTAATTTGGTTCAAATAACTGAAAAGTCTGGTATTTCCCATGTGCTTATCCCTCTGCATAAATTAAATATAGCAAATCCTTTAGTTAAGGAACATACTTCAGAGCCTGGCTTGCACAGCACTGGTATTTTAAAAAAAAGGGCTAAAAGCTTATTCAACATGCAGTCACAATTCTATACCATACACCTATACAAAGTCTTATAAAATTCTATTACGAGGCTATCAAATTTAATCAGCTAGTCAGTTTTGAGCCAAAGTCTTGCACTCCCTACATCTTAAACCTGTCATACTAATACAAAACAGGTACTAGCTGTTTCCATTTTTGAAATCTTATTTTGATCATATAAATAAGTAAAGCAAAAGATTACCTTAAGCCAGACTGGTTTTCTTTCTTGTCATTAAAGCAACCATTTCCCTCCAATTTTCCTCTTCTTTACAGTTCTGTTATTATAATACATGGAGACTACACGAACACGTGGAAAGGTGCACATGGGTTAGCGCTTCAGTGGAGGGATACAGGTTTTTAGGAGGAAAGGTTGGGAAGGTGAGAAGCAAGAGTTGCCCTTTATGTGGAACAGCTGGAATGCATAAAGGTCTGCCTCCATGATGCATCCAGGAATCAGTCAAGAGCTTATGGATAAAAACTAGTGGGCAGACCAACATGGGTGCTATTGTAGTCAGCATTCAATATAGACCTCCTGATCAGGAAGAATTAGATATGGTCTCACATTCACAGGTCCTGTTTCTTACGGGGGACTTCAACCACCCTAGATGAACAATACAGCAGGACTCAGGTAATTTGGAAAATTTTTCATGTGTTGAAGGCAACTTTCTGGTCCAGGTAACTGAAGAACCAGCAAAGAAAGTAGCACTGCTGGATTTCGTATTTATGAACAAGAAAGAAATATTTAAGGATGTGAAAGTCAGGGGAGCCTTGGCTACAGTAACCAGGAGATGGTGTTCTGGATCCTAAGAGGCAATAGCTTAATCTCATTCCTTGGGAATGTGATGGAGAAAATCCACCCGGGATCTAATTCCAAACACATGAATGACAAGAGGGTGGTCAAGAGTAGTCAGCATGGATTTATGAAGGAGAAATCATACTTTAACAACCTCAGTGAGACGACTGGTTTGATAGACGGGGGGACAGCAGCTCATGCTATTTTCCTCAACTTAGCAAAACTTTTGTCATGGTTTCTAATAAAATCCTCATAAAGAAGTTGACAAAGAAAAGAAGACAGTGAAAGCTCACTGAACAACCAGGTCCAGAGAGTTATGAACAGCAGTGAAGGTTCAGTTGGAGGCCAGTCACTGGTGGTATATCCCAGGGGTCAATACTGGGACCAGTACTATCGAAACTTAAGACCTGGAGGAGGAGATGGACTGCACCCTCAGCAGTTTCAAAAATAATACAGAACTGAGGGAACTGGCTGGTACACCAGCTTGTTCCTGGCTGGTACACTGCCATATAGAGTAGCAACCTGCTCAATAGGTTTGACAAACAGACAGAGATAAATCACGTAAAGTTCAGCAAGGTGAAATATGAAGTTCTGCACATGGGGAGAATTAACCACAGCCACGACTACACGCTGAATAGATTAACAGCCACTTGTTAACAGCCGCATTTGGGACAGTCCCCTTCAGATGAAAATAGTAAAACATTCATCTTTAAGGGTCTTAACTGCCTCACTCAGTTGTCCTCCTTGGCTCTAAGGCAGCAAAGGTCTTTCAGGCATTGTGTGTACTCGTGCAACTTAAGTCCCAAAATAATATGGTAAAAATGTTGCCATGCCCAAAGTTGTTCATGCCAAACCTAATAGATACCCTAGGCAAGGATGTCAGATCATCCCAACATCACTCCAAACTAAATAAGATTTGAAACTGACTCCATTCTGTTTAGATCAGTTTTACTCACTGATGTCTAATTGCAGTGTATAGTTTTAACATGCCAGAAGCAAGATTTGACTTGATAATGGATTTCTACATATTTAGTCAGAAAGAGAAGAAACCAGCTGCAGATTTCCTGGAGGCAAAGGAACTCATGGAATTCCTTTCTTCCTCCTTTCCTTGTCTTATAAGGCTGTTACTTGGATATCTTTTCTACATGCTGTATTAGCAAAAAGTTATAGGAAACTTGTGACAGTGAGAGATGACAACCAAGTGTATTAGGCTTGGAGGCCGGGAGCAGAGCTGAGCTCAGAAGCATAGCAAGCATTTTTGGAAGCTGTTATCATTCTAATGGATTATTTGACTGAACTTTATCAAATACATCCAATGTGCCTAATACATTCCTGTGAAGTATGCAATCTTTAGCTAATTATTCAAGGAAGTCCATACCAAAGCAATCAGGTCACCAAAAGAGGAAAACCTGGGCTGCAAAAGACAATCAGTTTCAGCAGCTGTGAAAGACAAGCAGCCACCCCTTTTTCTTTCAGACATTTTAAATGATGAGCTACTCAAGGATGCAGAGAGGGAACAAACAAACAAAGTAAAAAAGAAGGAAGAAAGAAAAAAATCGGTGTACTAGTATAGTGAAATTAGAAAGTGTGTATTGTTGCCTGCTAGGCAATGAAACCTAGGAAACCTAGCAAATAAACTTATACAACAGCTGTGCCTAATCTTAGCATTTCTGCTGCTATTCAGATTAAATTTAAACCTACATGTTATCACATACTAAAGGATTCCCACCCATACTTTAAAATATGTAAATCAGAGGGTGATGTCTCATATCATGCAATAATGTGTGGTCTGGAGGCAGAGAAGATGATATTGAAACTCTGTGTGTTCTCAAAATGAATCTTAAACCTGAACATTATGTGAGTCAACCACGAAGAGGATTTATTCTTATATCTGTCAGTTACTTTGGTTCTATTTTTCAGCCGAGCAGAAGTATTCCCAGAGTACCTATTTTAAAACAAGTATCCATTTTTTTACTTAAAAGGAATGCTTAATGACTGTTTTGGATATCTATCTCCTTTAGAGTCATACAACACTAGACCACAGCTCTAGGGAACAAACAATTATTAGCTGATAATATCTCTTGGGCCAGTAGTGGCTTGGGAAAAGGAATTTTCATACCCAAGTAAGCTATGGCAATCACAAATTTATGCTACTATTATTTGATGTTCCTAGCCTTATTTCTGCTTCCATGAGATATTTCTTAGAAATACATTTGACTGAAGAATTGCTATTGTCAAAAAAATTTCTTTTTAACATACTAAGAGATAATACTTCATTATTTAATGTTGATTTTTATCTCCTGAAGTCTGTTCACTTCTTAACCAGATGCAGTTAGAAGACTTTTCTTCTCCTGAGAGAAAGAAATAGTCTCAAGGAAATAGAGCAAAACCTCCAGCATCATGCTGTCATTCAAGATTCACATAGGAGAAAAAACTGAATATGACATGAAAATTCTTTGGGAAGTGTTAAAGGTTTCAAAGTCAATTCTAGTACCTAAAACCAAAATATGGCCCGGTCTAATCCAGCTCCTACTTTCCTTTCTTGTCTCTGACAGAGCAATGGTCCAAAATCTTTCTAAACTCACCTTTACATCAGCTTTGGTCAGTATCCTGGTTCGACGAAAGTAGACAACAATAACGTAACTCAAAAATTAGGACATTCTCAAAAGTGGAAGAAGGTCATAATTTAAAGCCATTTTCTCTTCAACTTAAAACAGGGTTTCGGAATAAGTTCTCCCCACGTTTCATATTGGGCCCTAACACCCCACATGTGGATTGGTTCTCAGTCATGCCTGTTGGGTGGCCATTTAATACATTTCAGGACTTAAAATGACCCAGTCAGTAATATATTCTGCCAGAAAGATAATGTCTCCTCAGCATTCCTCAGGCAGTGATTATTCAGTGTGCCTTATAGGGAGATACTGGGTAAGAGAATTTAAGCATTTAAAGATTTTTTCCCTCTCTATAGTTCAAATTTGCCCCATCTAATAGCACATCTCGTTTTGTTTTTTTTTTTTTTTTTCAATAGAAGATTGAGACTATCAGACCAATATAGGTGGAAACTTTATTGTGTTTCTTTTCTTAAATTGCTTTCCAGTAAGGAATGGGTGGGGAATGGGGGCTAAATTCTGCCTGTTCTTCCATAGCTTAGGTGGTCAACTAACAAGTAAAAGCTTGTAAAATCCTATCCTATCTTTCCATCTTGTGAAGATAGCAATGACAGCATAAATTAAAAATTTTTCTTGGCTCCAGATAGACAGACTAAAATATCAGATCTTGACGGATTTGACATGTAATTGGTATGGAAAGCACTGGATGGTTATCCTCTGAAATGCTCCTGGATAATTTCCAATTTCTTCACAGGGAATTGTATGTTCATAATAAAAGAGACTGATGCAAGTGCAAATGGTACAAATGTCCTGCTCTCCAGATATTCAGAACTTATGATGAAAAAGTGAACCTGAGTTTTGCTCTGGAGGAAATGTAGGACTTATATTTGTCATCTGCATGTTCAGGCTGTACACAATGGGTCTAATTCTCTCTGACATTTTGTTGCACCCTGAAATCTCTCAGATAGTTTTTCCTATCTTTACTCCCCTGTTAATTTCTCAGACATATTTCTGAGACACGACTAATTTGCTGTTGTCCCCATTATGAGTGACCCAGTTATATGTCAGGATATCAAATCTCTCTACTAAAAACAAAGAATAATATGTGGTGATATTTGTCTCAGTTCAATTAGCAGTAATTTCTACAGAATTAGTACAACAATAATGTATCTGTAGGATGACCTCTCTCTTGTTTATATTAAGTCTGTTCTTGTTCCTTAAGCTGAAATAAACAGCCGATCTTGTTATCCAAGGGACCATAATGTTCTGCATAATAATTTATTTTAAATAGTCATTTATTTTGCGTTAGCTATTTTTCTTTTGTGTCTGCAATAGTATTTTCTCTTTTTTTCCCTTTAAAACAAATTCAAATCTGGTGAGGATTCTTAAATTTTCTAGAAATATTTGCCTAAAGCTAACATAGATAAAAATAGTTATTTATTTTTTCATGATGCAGTTCCAGATATTTGGACAGCAGATCAAATTACCAATAAGTGGATTAAATGGAAGTCATTATATGTAAAATAGGAAAGCTGCTCTTTAATACAGTAAGAAATAGATAAAATTCAATATATGACAAAACAATTTCAGAGGCAATTGCTGAACTATGAAAAAAAAGCTCTACTTAAATATGTATAACTATGTATTCCATTTCTATGGAATAGTTAAAGAAATATCTGCAAAAATCTCTTTTTTACTCACAGTCCACTCTGCAAGAACACTTAGTAAGATTTTTCTATTTATTAATTTCTCTAAGAAAATTTGATATATGCCAAACATTCAGAAAAAAGGTCTAGAACTTAAATATCATCTTCAATACTGCTGTGTATAATGATTTTTTGTGATACATAAATGCATTGCAGTGTTGCCTACTCTAAACATTTCTTTTTGACTGCTTCTTACATCATCAGTGAGGAAAGAGAAAGAGTGATTTGTGATTTTCCTAGAATTCCACTTTGTCTTTTCAAAAGTGAATTGGCCTCTTGTGTGTATTTTATAAAAAAAATAGATAATGTAGAAGTGCTAATTTCCAAAGAGAATTTCACCTTTTTGCTTGCCTTTTTGATATTGCAATTAATTATGATTTTAAATAATTGTGATTGTTCTCAAGCATCTAGATGTCTAAATACCAGATTGGACCCACAAAAAAAGTAATTAGACTCAAATCTACAGTAAAATTAGCACTCAAGTAATTACAGATTTGGAAATACAAACACAAAAGTGGAAATTTAGCTACAATACCATTGAAAAGGAAAGAGAAAAAAAGAAATCCTTATATGACAAATATCACATTCCATTATTTCTGTCTAACCACTATACTTTTATTTAGACATTCCACTTAACAGCAAACAACAACAAAGCCCTATCCCAAGATTCTTCCAGGAAAATAATAATCCTACATCTTATACCAATAAAGCTTAAAACACAAATAGTCTTGGCTCTCCCTTAGGACCATGCAAGATTCTATCCAGAAACAATTATAATTTTCCCACAGAAATCAGACTCAGAAGTTGCATGTGATGTTTTGCTTGTCTTGTACCTGTGAAGTTACTGACATTTCTGCAGAATGGTAGTGGAAAAGTTTCCATTCCAACTCAAGGATATTTTATTGTTGATTCATATGGTTACTGAACAAAGGGTAAGAGAAAGAGAAGTATCAAACAACCATGCAGTTGTTATCTATCTGTAGAGGGACACTAAATCAGATTTTTAAGGAAGTACAGTACCTGAATTAGAATCTTTATACCTATAACACAGATTATTTCCACAGGTTCTTTCTTTGTTCTCCGAAAGTTTCTGCTGTATACCACCCACTTCATTCTCAGAATCACCTACTATGCAAGCCAGCACATTAATGTGCCTGCCAATGTCTCAGATGTTTCTTCTTTAGTAATCACTTTGCAAGAAAATATTGCAGTTTCTCATTTCAGTAGAGAAATTTCTCAGGCTTTTCTATTACCAAATGATCACAGACCTGCCATGTGAGCATATAATATTAACTATGTGAATATCCTGCTTTAAGAAAATTATTATAAACTCCTAGTTGTTTTAGAGCATCCTGGTTACCACGTTTACTTCCTAGCAACAGAATAATATTTTCTAGTGAAGTGAAACCATCATCAATAGTGTAAACATTCAGATAACAGAAAGCTGATCAGTAGAAAGATTTAAGATGGCAGTATCAAGCAGACTAAAATATTTAGGAGCAGAAGTCACACTGACTTCCTATTGTTTATTTTTGAAAAACTTCCCTTACTTGCTCATGATTTTTCTTGGGGTCACAGCTAATTTCACTGATTTTCCTCTGAGATTTTGCTGAGGTTGCTGTCCCTCTACACCCACCACTTCCTCTAACAGTAAAAAACTGTGATGTGAAAACAGAATGGAATTTAAAAGAAAAAATCCATTAAATAGCAATGATATATCAACTGTAGCTTTTGGTGGCAACATGTCTGTTCTCACAAAAATTTTACTAGAATACTTCCTAAGTCTGGAGTCAGAAAGAGAGAAGGTGAGATTCATTACTCTGGAAGAAGCACCCTAATGATCACAACTTACATGAATACATTTGTGTGGGTGTGGGCATGAGACTTCTGCCCTGTTTATCACTGGCAGCTCACAGCAGCCCAGCTTTTCCCCTGGTGCACTGTCCTCGAAGCAGGAAAGAAGCTGCAGCACTCCATTCCCACCCATCTCATATTACACAGACGGAGATAAAGAAGCAATTTACTCCTCACGTCTCAGTACTGACTGTGGAGCATACAGCTATGTAACCCTCCACACTGCAGATATGAACACCTCTGGTAGATGCATTCCTTTTGGAGGGGCTTTAAATTTGGTCTGTAATATACCAGAAAAATGGCTTAACCACACAGCCACCTTCTTCTGAGAAGAAAAGAAGAAAGAGGTATGGAGGAGGCAGTCTCATTGGCTTGATTGTTTTTTTGGGATGTCATTAAAAAAAAATCCTAAATAATTTTCTGTGACACCTGAAGTTTGGTTTGGGGTTTATTTTATTTTATTATTTTTCTATTATGAAGAATTCCTATTATCTAGACAGCTGTAATTATTACGGAAGACACACAGACAGACAGCACTTCCCAAACTTTCAAATCCAAATAATAGCACCTCATGTAGTAAAATCAACTAAAAACATGTTGCTGAATTAATGAAACATTTACACATTGCTATATTCTCACACTGAACAGAGAATTGTTGTACCAGATTTGGATGATAGATACCATGTCTCAGCCATCTTAACTTTTTAAAACTGTCCTGTCTTACCTGCTTGCTCTTTATAGTGAGATGCAGCTGGTGGATTCAATTGGCAAATGGTTTCTGTTCACCAGCTGATGGCTATGCTCAATTAGAAGATTGCCCTACTACCTGCAAGAGTGATTTGTAAGGTTTATGGGACTTGATTCCAATACAGAAGTCAGAAGTACACTTTCCACTGAACTCAACTGGCTTTAGATAGAGCATTCATTGCTGAAAGAGTATCTGGCACAATAAATTAAAATGGAAATGGGAATGGTTAGAAATATATTAATAACCCATGGAAATTACAAAATTCTCCAATTAAATGTGCCAAACCTGGAATAAATTTCATTATTACTAACCAAAAGAAGAAAGTAAGAGAAAGTAATGCATTCAACACAATTTTCTATTCATGTTTTTTTCAAGATATTTTTATAAATAATCACTATTATTATTTATGTACTGTGAAAATTATTCCCCTTAATGCACTTTTCACCTGACAAAATACTTTAAGGTTGTGTCAGTGTAAGACCAAATCTTCTCACTTTGAAAACTGAGCTGAAACATGAAGGCTTTATACTTCAAGGGCACATTGATGCAGAAGCTTAGTGCAGTACTGATGCTGAGATAAAGGCATTTGCTGAGGTCATCCACCTTGGTACAATGGTATCCTATAAATAGGGAACATGAATAATTTACTTATGTAAGAAGTAGCTGATAACTCGTTACTATAGACATGAGTGGAAATATGTCTCTGATGCTATCTGTTGCTGAACATTGACTGCAATAATTATAAGATAGTGGTACTAAAAACAATAATTGATATATTTTTTAACTATAAAACCAAACACTTTGACAAAATGTCTTTCTTTTCCAGAATTATTTGGTGAAATCAGCCCTCCTAAGACACTGGATGTTTATATTTTGTGTGTAGAATATCCATATTACACCATCACTGAAACTTTCATCTTGCTATAAACCTAGAAACAACCATTTTTCCAGGGGCATAATTTTAAAATCTCAATAACAGGCAAGAAAAAAGGTAGAATCTGGTCTTTACTTGGACCAGTGGACACAAAGTATTTTTCAGTTTTTTATGTTTATATATATATGTGTTCATATGTATCTGTGTACATACACATATGTGCACATATGTTTAAAATTATGTGCATATTAATTATTTAATTATAGTTTAATCCTAATGGATAGTATAAAGCTGATCTGATACAATTTAAGATAGTATAGAGTTACAATCCCTAGTTATCCAGGATGATGCCTTTGTAATTCACATAAATTTTATTGTTCTGTATTTTTGTTTTTTTCACATTAACTGAAGGCCCCAGCACCACCCCGTATAAAAAGTCTTAGGTATTGGTCCTCTAAGCCAGGGCTATGAATTTGTTCACTGTCCAACTACTTTGGTACGGTACCTCAAAGAAAGTCCTGTGCTGTAGGAGTGAAGAGAATTAGATTTTGGTGGGAAAGCAAGGACCAGATGGGGGAAAGAGAAGAATGCATAGCAGGAGGAGCAGCAAGAGCAAGAACTATCCAAGAATAACTTTCTTTTCCCTTCTGATCTTTGTTATGGCAGGATTTCATTTGCCAGTCTTTCTGAGAACTCTGTGGCTAAGCCTGTGGGAACCAATGGAACCAAAATAAATTGTTTCAAATATATTTGTGTCTTTATGTATGGACCTTTTTGATTAAAATGAGTATTTATTGTCACTGACATACTGGTTATCATTAGGAATGGAACAGTAATATAAGTCTGACTGTACGCAATCCTGTTGTACCAGAAAATTTGGTGCTTTTTTTGTACAAAACATTACTTAAAACTGTAAGAAAAATATCCCTTGCAGAGAACAACTAATTCCCTACTCTTTAGACAGCAAGCAATGAATAGCTAAGACATATGGTCAGTATCATACAATCAGATCCTCAAAATAAGTTTTATGCTCAGTTTTACTGAATCCATAGCAATGGACAGTTGTTTTGTGGCTGTATCACAAGTCTATTGCAAAGAGATTTAAAGGGGAACAGCCTAACAGCTCTTTGGATATTTGCTTACATGAACTGTGAATTCTTCTAAGAAGACATGGAAAAATTCACAGTGCTACTTCTCAAGAAATGGAAAATCAAGGACAGCTTCTGTCAGAGAGGGGAAAGAGTCTATAGTTATATATATTATAAATGAGAATTCGCACTGATCATGTTACTCAAAGTCTTAAGATTAAAACCAGAAAAATTATGTGCTTTTCAGCCCAAGATACAGACTTTTTTTTTTCCTATTTTGTCCTGTTTCCTTGATTCAAAGGATGAGTTTTAACTAGATTAAGCCAATTTTCTGTACAATAGTGAAACACATATGTGAATATAGATTTGCCCTGGGAAAGCCTGCTGCAGTATTAATAGCTGTATTTTTAGGGACTGAAATACCCCAAAGAATTCTTATACAGCATTAAAATCCAGTAATATGCCCTTTGGCATGCCAACATCAAAAATGTATTTCTAGTCTACAGTAGTGCTAAGCCTGATTCCTGGGCTCAATCCAAAAGTTTTAGGTGTTTTAGCTCAAAGTATTTATTCACATTGTTGCTTATTTTCTTCTACATCTTGTATAACAAGTGAAAAATACATACATACATTTGCCTAGTTAAAAGAGAGTAAAACTACAAAGAGAAATAAATTCAAGTTAGGAATAACTAAGGAAGAAACAAATCACTTGTCATGGTCTCCATAGGTATTTTTCAATATTGCTCCTTACTTACAAAGGCAAGCTTGCCAAGCAGACAGAGTCAAAAGGAAGAGAAGTAGATGTCCTTGGAGAACTGAGGAATGTCTCCACAGCATGTTTTCCACCATGCAAAATTTACGTGCAACAAGCAAGAATATATCATAATATGAATAGCTTTTAAAGCAGCCTTTGCTGCCAGCATGTTCTGGGATGATGAAAGTGTCATGCACCACAGTTGTGATTCAAGAGGCTGGTGGCCTCAATGTTTCTCAGGCTTCCATGGTTAGGAAAGTGATAGCAGTATAAGGACAGAAAGACACTTGCAACTGTTCTTGGATGCCGTGTTACACCAAGGTTTCCTGCAGGCATTACCTTCTTGTCTCTTTGCTGTGCTTCTGCCAGCTCCTACATTCCCGTTACAATGCTGCAGTTTTTCTCTAGCCTTTTAACATGTAGTGTGAGATGCAGGAGATCAATCACCTGATCAACTACACAGGCATTGAAATTTTCAGAGCAGGAGAGAGATTGCACTGTGCCACAGACAGAAAGTATTTGTTTCTCTTCAGTTGAAGTCCCACAATGCATTTTCCCTATATTTATGTGCCCAGGAGGAAAATATGGCCACCAGTACATGAAACAGTACAATTGCAAAGATTCCCCTTCCTTACTCCCTCTGGGACACTTACCAAATTAACTTCCTTTTAGAATGAATCATACTCCCAGCAAAACCAGAGCACAATAGACTTTGTCTAACTCTGCTTTAATTTGGGGAGTTCTGTGCAACATTTTGGATTTCTGTTGTAGTCAGTGTTTATTCCTGTCTCATTTTTCTTAGAAACAGATGTGACTTCTTTATGGAGCAGTTTTTCATTATACTTCACCCTGGACAAATTTGAAGAAGCTTCATTAATTTCAACCAGAGTAGGATAAAACATGCAACCCTCGGCTTAAAATTTGTTTCCTGTTGTATTCAGTGTCATTGTAAATTATGCAGAATTGTAGCTGAATATAAAAGTGAGTTGTCAGGTTCTTAAGACAGGAACCGTGTTTTCTGTCTTATCCATAAAGTACTCAACACAATGGAAATCAGGGATTCTAACTGCTCCCTTAGGCACTACCTGGATACAAGAACTAAATAATAATATGGGCATGTTAAAAATACTTCTGTAGTCAATAAAACCACTTATACTAACCTCTAGAATTCTTGCTCAGAAACTTAGTTTTCATTAGAGGTGGAGAATTTTTAAGCTAACTTATGGTCACTTAAAATTACTGTGTATGTTGCTTCTGTCTCTTTTACATTTTTTCTCTTTACTGCTCCTGTATTTTTCTGTAAATCACATTGTATATTAATAAATAGTGCTGAAATTTTAATAAATACCTGAAATGTTAAGTACAACTTACTGCCCTTTGCTATCTCTTTTATCTATTCTTTAATTTGATGTAATTATACAGTTTTAAAAGCAAGGTAAGGTAAAGTAACTGATCAATATGATAATTCTTCATCAACTGTCAAAATTTAACTAGGACTGGCTATTCTATGGCTTTTTTGAATTGTATATTGTGCAAATTGGCTCCAACCTTCCATCCAAATGGCTTGTTGCAGAAGATGTTCATGTTATAAATTGTGCTTGATTTGCTTTTGATGGGTGCAGTTTGTTTTGTGTACTGTTAAATCAGGCCATGAATAAAGGTTTAACTTTCTGACAGAAAACATCCTTTAAAAAAAAAATCATACAGTCTAAAATAAAAACGGATGAGATCCCAGCTCTGAATCTAGTTTGTCAAGAGGAGAGTTCACTGTTGACCAAATTTATCAGTATTACACCAAAGCACCATGTATTAAAAATTTGGAATCCAAAGATCTGAAGTAAGAAAACTGGTGAAAGTTCTCTTGTTTACAGCAGTAGAAATCCAAACACTTTAAATGTTATGCTGATACTGATTTAAAAACTCATGAAAGTACAACGTGTGTTGGACTTTCATCTTATATAAAGCCTAAATAATTGGAGCACTCTTTTGTCTAGATAGGGAGGAACTACAAAGAGAAAATATGGTTTCCTAAATCCCCTGCCCTTCTACTCGCCATTTGTTGCTCATACACAGAATAAGCTTCTCAACCTTTGCTCACTGTTAATATACAGAGAGTGCATGACCTGGTAATGTTCCGAGAACATGAGAAATGAAGAAAAAAAAGAAAGGAGGAAGGAAGGAAGGAAGGAAGGGAGGGAGGTAGGGAGGGAAGTAGGGAGGGAGACACATCTAGCAGGTCTTGAACTTAAAAAAAAGAACCCATGGATTAAAAATTGTGATGTGTTGTTAGAGGAAGGAATTTAATCATATGGTTCACGGAGGAGAACTGAGCAGAATTCCGCTCTGGTTCTCAACAACTTCTCATAAACCTCTGAGTAATTTATTCTCTCCCAGGTTGAGCCCAGAATATACTCTGTAAACAAAATCCAAAAGACATCTTTAGGCCAGTTACTGTTGTAGACAAATTAGGACAGATTAAGATTTTGTCCAAACCCAAATGTAGTCCTGCTCTTAAATGGCTTTCATTCCTATCCTTAGCAAATAGTAGCTCATTAATCTTCACTGCACTTCTTGCAGTGTATCTAAGAGACTATGTAGCTTAAATAATGCTATATGAAAAGTCTACATCAGAGATAAAATGGGAAATCAAGTTTCCATTACCCCTGGTATCCAGTTGGAAAATGGGAGCTTCATTTCCTGATTCTAAATGTACCGATATCTTTATTTGTATCATAATAATACCTTTCATTATAATTGTTTCATTAGAAATGTACTATTTTTATCTAATTTTTTCATAGAAATAGTTTTAACAATATCTGAATATAATAAAAAGGGGAAAATAAAATTAATTAAATATTCAAAATTTTATTGAATGTTACAAGAACTAATTTAAATTTACAGTTGATAAGAAAATTAGAAAACAACAACATAACCAAAGTGTTATGTACTATCCTTCTTCTTTTACTTATGAAAGAGATTTTTTGGTTTATTTTGTGTTCCATTTAAAAATGTGACTAAATGAAAAGTCTCAAATTTTACCATGTAAAAGGAAAATAATTTTCTGTCAAGCTTAATAAATATCCATTAAACTGAGAATCATCTCAATTTTTTCACATTTCAACATGAAAAGATCTACTGTCGTGGGTCTGTAACAGAAATTCATAGACTGGTAGTTTCTGAAATCAGAATATATGACATGGTAATTCATATGATCATTATAAAAATCTATAGAGATAAAAAAAGTGTATGGAGCCCATCATTGCTGTTGAATTGGTGGTGGGCAGGAATAATTAAAGAAAGAATTTACCCTTCTCAAATATGATTCTTGCAATGCAAAATAACCCCTGTCAATAAATAAATATTTAGCAAGGATATTTTGATTTTAACATTTGTTAATTTGCACCAATATCTACCACATTGGTAGATATTCTAACACTGATTGCAGAAAAGTGAGTAAGTAGCTCATCAAAAGGCTCTGAACTTCAAAACTTCCGGAGAGCATTGTAATGCTATTTTAAAGCAATAATTCTTTTTCATTTTTCTCCCGTTTTCATCATCAGAGTCTAGAATCTGCAACAGCATGATTTTTAAGACTCTAGCTTTATTGGCAAATTGGTACTGATGTTAAAAATACATAGGTAACTTCTGTAAGTTGCCATCTTGCTTTTTTTCCTATGTCTTGATCAATCATTGTCCATTGCCAAGTTGTCCAAATATTGTAGGAAAAGACATCCCGCTCAAAACTTTTATGGGAGCTTCTCTGCCCATGAATTTATTTTAAACTCCAAGCTTCTCTGTTGTGGGAAAAATTGATGCATGTAGGTTTGCACAAATTTAATGCCCATGATACAATTTAATGTATTCTTTGTCTGACATCTGCAAAGAGAAAATCCTCTTGCAACATCTCATTTCACTTACTTTTTTGTATTGGAATGATGTGCCTTATTTGGGAAATCTTGTGCTAATGGAAAAAATTACTCACATTTGAGTACATAAATTTAAAAACAGTGTCTGTTCTTAAAAAATCTAACTATTAAATCTTTTAAACCTGGTTTTTTTTCCTTACCGTGAAAGCACTGTAGTATCAAAGAATTTCTTTTCAGGAGAGGCAGTTCAGCCAAGATAAGTTCTTCTATTAATCATCAGCACAACACAACAGTGGATATGAATCACTGAATTAAATCTTATTAAATTCTAAGAGCTTTTCTTCCAATAACACACTGCAATTCTTAATGCATAATCCAAAAGAAATAGAATAATTGAATTGGTTTAGAGTGTCAGATACTTTGAAACTATCTAAACATCACTAGCACTGTCAAGATTTTGAAATTCAATAAGGTGTCTGATTTCCCTTGGGATAAAAGCTTTTAAAATATATTTGCCTGCTGATTTTTTTTAATTGTTTTTGTCTTTGTGAACAGTTTCCAATGCAGAGCTTATAACCTGGTTTTGCAAATTGGAAATAGCAGATGTACATATTGGTCACATGCATAATTTTACACACACACAAAAAAGGATCAAGCATTTTAATTTTATAATAATATTTAATACATTTTCAAATAAAATTATGTGAAGCAGATGTCTGCAATAGGCAAAGAACTCAATTCCCCACAGAGTGTTTTTTCCAGTTCTAAACCAGCGATAAACAAAAGCGAGAAACTATTACATACAAAATTTACTGTTCTCCCTTTTTTATTTCTTTGCAGTAGGTCACTTTACTGAATGGTTACACCAAAACAATTTTCTTATCTTCTGAAGAGCTCAGGGAGAGATCAAATAAACCCATTTATATGGCAAAAAGTAAAGTAATTGTTGTCTATATGTTGAAGTCCAAAAAGCTGATAAGCAATTCCCACCTAATTACTTTGGTTGCATGAAAGCTTTTGGGCACCTAAGTTGTGCCGGAAAAAATGTTGATGCCCAAAGTTTAGCAATGTACTTATTTGGAGGATCTGTCACCCTGGCTGAACCAAGCAGATCAGGACTCCATCCAGCCTTCAGTTTTTCATGGTTCACAGAACCACTGTCACTGGCTTCAGACCCCAAAGGAGCAAAGTTGATATGCACATTCTTTTCATATGTATTACTCTTTGGCAGCATTAACAATAGTCAAAATTATTTTTATTAAAAACAGGAAGGCTTGCTCCCTATCCCTTTAACAGTACCTTAGAGGGTAGTACAGATGGTCACAAAGAGCATAGTCGAGTTCTTGGCCACCTGTAGCCACAGAGCTAAAGTATTTAAATCAGAGAAGATTTGCTGTAACCATTGTGGTTTACAAAATCGGAATAGAGACGCTTCCCATGTTCCCTTCAAACCTGTGCCAGACTTTAGTTAAAAATGCAAGCAAATTCAGTGCATAACTTTGAAGCCTAGAGGGTACTGTAATTCTTTGTAAGTTTCTATCAACACTAAGAGCAGTCACTGGGCCCGTCTCTTGTGGGCTCTGGACTTCAGTTCCACACATCCAGATTCATCTAGGTTATTATTGCTGAAAACTCACAGCTTTTAGGCATTGAACTAGAAAATAAGGAATTAAAATAGTAATTTATAGTAACTAACTACCAGTAAGAATGGGGTTTTTAAAAAGTTTATCCCTTTAATAGGAAAGTTCGTAGTCAAACGTAACAAAGAAACTGATGAAAGAGTAAAAACTGTGATGCACTATTTCTTAATGCATTCTTAATTTGGAAAATCTGGTTTACATAGCATAAACATGAATGGAGTACCATTTACACAGGTTAATCACACAAATATTGTGACAATGAAACCTGGATCTCTGCTTCAAATGTCTTTTTGCTTATATTTCTACTTTTTTATTATTATTGCATTCAAAATATTAACTAGCAAACAAAATGGTCATGAAATGAGCTAGTGAAATAGTCATACATGGATATCTGAGGGAAATATAATTGTGGTACATCATGTCAGATAATCTGTGGCCTGGTCTACCCTCTGCTAGAAAATATTTTATGATCCATCCCTACATTGTAGATATCTAGAGCTGAGCCAGTTTTCAAGACTCCTTTCTTAGCACATGAAGAGAAATAGGCCCATTTACAGTCACATTCTTCTCATTTTGCTGCTGATGTCTAAATTGAGGCAGAAGTATTGCACTGCAAAAACCACCTGTTTCTCATGAGTAACTCTAATAGGAATCATCCCGAAATGATAAGATCATTGCAGATGAGTATGAGCACAGTCATCTGTCTGTCTCACAGATGTGGACAAAAGCGTAGTGCGTGGTGTATAGTTTAGTGTCCTATAGTTCTTATGCAATTCAATCATCTGACTGCAAATAAAGTATCTTCTTCAGACAACTTGTAGCCAAACAGTGAGTTTGAATTTTTTACAGTTTTTACACCTACAGATCTAGGGAGCATTTTTAATATGTCATCATGGATTTGTCCTTATCTAAAATTAAAATACTATATGGGCACTCACTGTTAACTTTTGTGCTGAGATTTTAAGGTCTTAAAAAGTACCCTCCGGTGTTGGCAGATAATATTGTTCAGTGTGTTTCTCAGTGTTAGCAACTTATGACATGGGATGGGATGCTTAGTCTGACAACCGAATATTTCATGCATTGTCATAAGCAGGTTGCAAACCTCAATGTGAGAAAACATATCCTTCCAGCACCTCTGTTGTTAATGTAGGACATCATAAACATTTTTCCAGATTTTGAAAGGCCTGGATTTGCTAACAAGGCTCCTCACAGTGCCTTTCTTCTGTATTTTGCCTTCAGAAAGTTCCTTGAAAACTAGTGAATAAAACATGTTTCTTGAAGTAGAAAATCTTGATCACTGGTATTTGTCCTGTTGGAATACTGCCACTGTAGTCTGCAGAAAAGGAAGCTCTGAGCTCATCGTGGAGTCTAGTGACTGCAAATATGTCTGTACTCCATGTCTTGTGATTGAAAAAAAAAATAAATTGTATGCAGTGTATCAGCATGACAATATGCACAGCCCAACCAGAAGACAAAACTGATAATCCTCAAATGAAAACTGGACCATAGAAAACCATTAATGTGCACAAGATGAAGTTATTTAACCTGTAAACTAATGCCAGATGGCATAAATGCTCTCCAGACCTCACCTGTTCTCCTCTCTGCAAATCAAATGCCAAGGCAAAAATGACTGCAAGCTTTTTTATCCTCATAGATATCACTCATCACTGCCCTGTATCACACCATTTTACCATTATACTATTGGATACAGGACAAATAATTGTAATTTTCAATCCTGAATCTAGTAGTTAATTCCTGCCATGACAAGGTCCAACATTCAAACAATTGTGCAGTGATGAATAAAAAATTATGTCTGTCTAGTATGCTGACCACATCACAAAGCTGTTAAAAATCAGAAAAACATCTGAACAAATTAATATTGATTTTTTTCATGTTCCTCTTAAAATCAAATATGCTCAGCACTTGTTGAGAGTACACTTGGGTAAAAAAAATGAAAAAGTGAAATTCATAAGTTGATTTCTTTTAGGACTTCATTTCAAAAAGGTGTTATAAAATAAAGAGGAAAAGACCCAGTATTACATTATATATGTACAAAGAACTGTAATTTCTTTTCTCATCCATTGTCACTGAGCCTTAACCTCTTTAAGCTATAAGTATTATGCTTTGACTGGTTTAATATGGTTAAATGATGGTGACTGCAATGTTGTGTGCTGTAAACTCAACTTCAATCTCAAATTCAAACCCAAAAGGGGCAGTATCCCAAGGAGAAGACTCCAAGTTAACGATCTCCAATCAGCCACAGTAAGAGAAAGATTCCAGGTAAACCTTCAAACTAGGCTCGAAAACCATTCCACAGATTCTATAGATTCCTCTCCTGAAACAATTTGGCAGCATATTAAAAGCAGCATCCTGCAATGCTCTCAAGAATCCTTAGGGTTCTCCCTCAAGAAGAACAAGGACTGGTTTGATGAAAACAATCAAGAAATCCGGGACTTGTTGAGGAAGAAGAGAACTGCCCACCAAGCACACCTTGCACTGCCATCCTGTCACGCAAGAAAAACAGCCTTTCGTCTTGCATGCAGCAAGCTCCAACAGAAACTCCATGACATCCAGAACAAGTGGTGGACCGATCTAGCTACAAAAACTCAACTATGTGCAGATACAGGGGATCACAAAGGATTCTATGAGGCCCTGAAAACAGCATACGGACCTACATACCAAGTCCAAAGCCCACTACTCAGTGCAGATGGTCAAACACTTCTGACAGATCAAACCTCCATACTGAATAGATGGTCTGAACACTTTCAGACTCTTTTCAGTACCAACCGTGTAGTCCAAGACTCAGCAATTCAGTCCATCACACAACAACCGGTGAAATACGAATTGGATACTGCCCCCACTTTAGGAGAAACCCTCAAGGCCATACAGCAGGTGAAAATTGGCAAGGCAGCTGGGGTTGATGGAATTCCACCTGAAGTGTGGAAACATGGGGGCCTTGCACTCCATGCTAAATTTCATGAGCTTGTGGTGCGCTGTTGGGAACTAGGTGAACTACCTTCAGACCTTCGTGATGCAGTCATCATCACCTTGTATAAGAAGAAAGGTACTAAATCAGACTGCTCAAATTACCATGGTATTACTCTGCTCTCCATTGCTGGCAAAATCTTGGCAAGAATACTCCTGAACAGACTAACACCCGCTATAGCAGAAGAAATTCTACCTGAAAGTCAGTGTGGCTTCAGAGCCAACAGGAGCACCACAGACATGATATTTGTTCTCAGACAACTGCAAGAGAAGTGTAGGGAACAGAAAAGGTCTTTGGCAGATTTTGGAACGTTTAGGTTGTCCCCCCAAGTTCCTTAAAATGATCATCTCACTTCATGAGGATCAGCATGGCCAAGTCAGATATGGCAACACACTTTCTGAGCTCTTTCTAATAAAGAATGGTGTGAAACAAGGCTGCGTTCTCGCTCCTACCTTATTCACAATCTTTTTCAGCATGATGCTCCAAAGGGCCACGGCAGACCTCGATGATCAGGACAGTATCTACATTCGAAACCATACTGATGGAAGCCTATTCAACCTAAGGCGACTGAAGGCCCACACCAAGACCCTAAACCATCTTTTCCGGGAGCCGCTTTACGCTGATGATGCTGCCGTTGTTGCCCACACAGAAGCAGCTCTGCAGCGTTTAACATCCTGCTTTGCAGATGCTGCTGAGCTCTTTGGGTTGGAAGTCAGCTTAAAGAAGACAGAAGTTCTCCATCAACCTGCACCTCAGGAAGTCTTCCATCATCCCCACATCACCATCGGCCAGTCAGAACTCAAATCAGTCCAACAGTTTAATTACCTAGGCAGCCTCATCTCCTCAGATGGTAAGATCGACGGGGAGATAGACAATAGGTTAGCGAAGGCATATAGTGCAGAAAGACTCCTTAGGTGGTATATTCTGCGAGGCTCGATTCTTTCTGCGTTGTCTTTTCTCTTCAAGGGTGATCCTGCGTGCTTTCTCAAAAGCATCAGCAGCATTATAAATGGTTTGTCTCCAGGCTTCCCGATTGGAGGCCAGAGTAGACCAGTTATTCAAAAAATACCTGAGATAAGATAATATTAGGAGCCAAATGCAGGCAGCAAAACAAAATTTTTCATTTTCTGAAGGTCTAATCCTGCAAAGTGCATGCATATCTGAACTCTTCCAGGGACATTCATTGGGGTTTTTTCCAGCTTTGACGATCAATCCACTTCTGCTTGAGTAACTGCCTCTTAACTAGGGATTTATTTACCCTTCCTAATTTTAGGCAGTCTAGTATAATATTTTGGACATATATCCTTATTTAGTCACCTAAATACCATTTTAAGCACTAATTTGGGAATTTTCTTACTGGTATCTTATGCAGTCAAGCCTGAAAACCAGTCCTTTAATGCCAATTTAGCAGGAACTGGAGCCAGTCTTCTACGTCTATGGAACAATAAGGCAACAGGTAGAAGCTCTGTATCTTCAGAGTAATAACAGGAAAGCCACTGCTCTACGCATTTCTCTTTATTAATTCTTTTAACAACCAAATGGTCTTAAGTACCTGAGTTTTTTATTACAGTATTTTTAAAGAGTACATTGAAAACTGAAATACTGTGGTGCTCTTTGGCTTTCCCTCCCCATCTCCCATGGTGGTTTAATTGAATACAAATCCATTAGCTAGCAAGGGAATTAAGAACACAAAATATAGTCCATGTGCCCTGACTTTAAATAGGGATTGTTTTATAGCGTTCCAATGAAAAACTCTGTGGGTTTGGGGAATAGATACCTTCCATATTAACACCATCTTTACTGTATTTATACCTGAAAGGCTGATAGGGCTGATCCTGCAATGTAACAATGATAGGTGCACACTGGTCAAATTTCTCAGGGTCCTGAGGATGCTAACAAACCTCCCTGGCCCTGTCCCGCCTCACCTGGGGACTCCCTCTACTCTGCGCCATCAACACTATGAGTGTGACTGTTCCTGTCCCCAGAAAGGACCTCTTGAACCTACACTGTAGGCTCCTCTCCAGGCCACTTCTTCTTTGCCCCCATCTTGGCTCCTGGAGGGATCACAGAACTGGTTCATCACTTACCTTGTCAGCAGCTGCCAATGGACCCTGTTACCAGGGGTCACCTTCAGCACCTGGCTTGATCCCCTCATGGAGCAGCTTCTCCCTCGATTCTTCATCACACTCATTATTGAGGTATGTCTGAGATATGGGGACACACTCCTCCATGTCAGGCATGAATACTCCTTTGGATCTTTCAAACAATGCCATGTTTGATTAATTCTGGCACAAAAATCGTGTTTTTAATTAAAAACATTTACTAGTAATGATTCTGACACTTTCTGAAAAGAAAAGTGGGCAAAACAGCACTGGTTCCATTTAATTAAGTTATGTTATTATGGTAAAATGCAATTACAACTCAGATTTCAGTTTTTACTCATCATTCACATCAACAGAATTCACATTGGTAAACCTTGTTTGTCATAGAAATAACACCTTTTCCAGCTAAAATAGCTCAATTTTTAATTAATTTTTGCACAAAGCTAATTGCTTTTTGTCTGTTCATAAATATGTCCATCTTTTATTAAAAAAAATAAATCTGTCAACATTATTTATCAGGAAACTGAATTGAGTTACTGGGTTTCCTCTTAGTAAAATTCCACCTTTCCATACTTTTAGCACCAACAGACATAAAAAGATTGTTGCTATGTATGTGATAAATATTTGCTGGTGTTTCTGATGCATCTGGAAAAGAGATAGAAAAGAAAAAATCATTAGATAGTTGAAGACTCACTTGATTAAATGCAACCCTATTATTCAACTGAATCTCCCCAGATTGTATGCAGGTATTCAAGCTATCAAAATTCAGGCAGTCCAGTTCCATAGAATATCCACTACTGTAAACAATGTAGCTTCCCTGGCTCAAAAATATAATGAGTTGCAAAAGGAATGACAAAAAAGAAAGGGTAATTTGGTGCTAAGAAAGATGTTGTTGGGTGGAGATATCTCCCAGTCTCTTGATCAGTCAAAGCTAAGAAGACCTTGTGTTATGGCAGCCCATTAATTTGCAATTGATTTTTCCTCTTCCAAGAAATAAAACACTATCAGCAAAACAGGGGAGATTTATGTTGGGTATTAGAAAAAGGTTCATCACCCAGAGGGTTGTTGGGCACTGGAAGAGGCTCCCCAGGGCAGTGATCACAGCACCAAGCCTGACAGAGTTCAAGTTTTTGGACAATTCTCTCAGGCACATGGTGTGACTCTTAGGTATTGTGCTGTGCAGGGCCAGGAGTTGGACTCAATGATCCTTGTGGATCCCTTCGAACTTAGCAGATTCTGTGATTCTGGGAAAAGAATTTGAGGTTACCTGCAACTAATTCTTTCTTGGATGGTCAGCCTGTGAAACAGTTCTGAGGAAATCGTTAACTGTTTTGAAGGAGGGCCTTGGTGGTGCTTAAATAGAAGAAAAGTAAGATCCAAAAGCAGCCTTATAGAACACTCAGTAAAGCAGGACAGAAGAGGAAGGACCAAGAAGCAAAGGAAAAACCGCTAAAGATTTTCTGCTTCTCCATTTAAAACCTAGAGTAACCATCAAATATATAAAACATGTTGTAGGAAAACATGAGTAGATATGTGTAAAATCTGATTACAGCCCAGTTGGGCTTTCATTTGCTGAATGGATTTGAAACAGTTTCCAGCATTTCTTTAAATGTGAATGTAAAGGAAAATGTAAACGTCTGATGTTTTGCTTGCTATTTCAGTATACTAATTCTTTTAAGGTTTTGGGGGTGGGGAGTGGGCTGGGGGTTTAGTTGTTTTTAGGTTTTACTCAATGGGAGAAACTTTAAAGACACGATGTTATTCTTTCCTTAGTCACCACTGCAACTAAGCCAATGTATTTATTATATATTGCTTAAAATAGAACTATATGTATAGCTATTACTCTTCTGTGGATTTTCACTTTATTTGGGAGCTTTTCTAGCTTTCCTACTGTATTCCTCATCCTCCAAACCTGTACACTTAATCAGTCTTACTCTGAGAAGAAGTCTAATAGCAACACAGGATAGTCTTGTCTGCAAAGTAAGTATTTTAACTTGGGGGGAAAAAAAAAAGGAAGTAAGAAAACAGAACATGAAAGGCAACTGAATAAGAAAAGCAAATGATTTTTTGCCTTAGTTCAAATTTATACAGCCATATGTTTAGAAAGTAAGTGCAACTTGTAAACAAGATTATGAAGAGACATTTCGTGACAGAGAATAGTTCAAAGAAATGAGATTTTAAATCAGCCTCCAGAATAAAATCACTGTCCCTGTACTATAGATAGTATTTATTTCTCCTTTTCTTAAGCTGATAAAGGGTTGCGTACAGATTTCATCAATTATTAAACACAGACCAACTGCAGTTATAGACCTGCACTGGATGAGCCTTTAATGGCAAAATGGTTTGATGGTGTTCAAACTAAACTGAACTGTGTTCTTGGGTCTTATAACCCTGTTAAATTGAATGTTAGAAGACCATTGGATCTATCTCCAGTTTAACCAACAAGCAATTGCAGTTAATGCAATAAATTGTGACAGCACCTAAGAGCAATTGGTCTTCAAATCCTTAACCATGTGAGTGATTAATTGCTGAACAGAATTTTGGAAATTAAAGGAACGCAGTATTTGCTGTGGTTTGTTTGGGGACTACATCCTATACTGTGTTTGAATTTTCTTTATGGAAAATGGATTTTATTAGAACTGCTCCATTTCTTAGAGATTATAATAACTCTTAGGAGGTTTTGATATTTCATTTTGGTTTGAGGTTTTGGGTTTATTTTTTGTTTGTTCTTTTTTTTTCTCCTAAGACAGGTTGGAGAAAGAATGTTTAAAAAACTGCCTAAAATTACATAGGAAGCCCATCCAGGCTTGATGAGATAGATCTCTTCATATTATGTCATTCATTTGTCTAACAACAAATCTATTCATCTTGCAATTACTGTAGATTTACTAAAGAATAAGAACAAGACTTTAAAAAAAAAAAACACCTCAGTCTTACTTATGTTTCTAATTCTGCTTTTTCTGCTCCTATTGTATTTCATACTGTTTTTTCTTCTACTGGCGAAGAAAATGCGGAAACCAAGAGTGATACTTTTAAAAGAATAGGTAAATCCTTACCCTGATGCTTCTCCTGAAGCCAAAGAAATTTTATTAAATACTTTTATAGGAATACATATAGGCAGGTGATGAATATATTTTTTAAATTTAACCTACATCCTTTATTAAATGTAAAGTGACCCTGGTGAGAGAAATACTGAAACATAAGTTTGTTTAAAAAAAAATATACAAAACAATAACAAAAACCACAACCAAAAAGAAGAAAACCCAAACAACTAAAACTAAAAAGTGGCAAAAGACCCATCATCTCAAGATCTTCATAACAGAAATTCACATACCAGAGTTAAAAATTCATTTTACAAACTTTTTACACTGTATATAAGGAAATTGTCAGTATTTGGAAAGCTTCACACATTCCAACTGAAATAGTCCTTGAAAAGTGTCTTGCTTTAGTGGTCAACAAGGAATGAATAGCATAATTTCAAGATGATCATTCAGTGATATTATTTATCCTGCTGTAGAATTCTTTCATGCCTGACAATCTGTCACAAAACATAACCTTGATATTTTAACCTGTATTTTCTCCACACAATTCACAATTAAAATACTTTGTGCTTGCTGTCCTGTTTCTTTGTGGCCTCTCAAAATATGTCTTCATCCTTATATCCCTATCATATCTCAGGTATCTGAAATATATAACAATTTAACATCTTCTCTAAAATATTCTGAAATCCTGATTTAAACATCAAACATGTAACATAAAATTAATGGATTTCTGAAGCTATATAAATTTAAAAAAAAAAAAAGACTTCATACCTTTACAACACAAAATTAATTTCAAATCTGATTACTTTTTGTTGTTTCTTATTGTTATTGGTTTTTTCCTCAAATAAAAGGCTTAGGAATTTCATCTCATTAAAATATTGAATGACTATTGACTTCATTCTATACTACTTCCAGGAATAAAATGTCTTTGAGTTTGTTCATTGTGTAAGCCAAGAGTCATAGGGCAGGAGTCACCCCAGAAATTTAAGTCTCAGAAAAGTACACAAGAAAATTAGTCTTTTTTTTTTACAGAATTATTGTAAAACGGGGACCCCTGGTGGCCTAGTGGTTAGCATGCGGGACTCTCACCGCTGCGACCCAGGTTCGAATCCCAGTCCCCCCGGGCAGATGGAGCTCGTTAGCCCTGTGAGGCCATCCATGTATGAGAAGGTCACTCGAAACAAACCTACGTCCTGAGGACCTCACTGCCATTGTCCAAGCTTACTTGGCCCCGGCAGATGAACCTTAGGATTAAAGGGTGGGCTCAGTTCAGCGCAGGCTGTGTCTCACCTAAAAAATCCATTGCGCAGGCTGGAAAGGTAAAAGACCTTTCCCCAAATCTTCGTTCGCGAAGACTGGCCATTATATATATATTGTAAAACAAACAAACAAACAAAAACAAACAGAAAAAATACTTCTCCCCATAGTTTTTATTTCATAAAACTGAAAACCTTTTTTCTGATTCTACTTAATCATAGCAGTCAGGCTGATTGAAGTAAAATTGTTTTTAAGTCACTGAAACTGCATTAGTGTAATTTATATCCTTACACCTCTTGATTCAATGTGTTGCTATCTATAATATCTGCTAATCTAAAAGCATATTATTTCAGAAAGTATTTAAATAATATTTTCTTGTTAAAAAGAAACTGTCTTTTAAAATATATACATGTACACATTTTACAGTTGTTAATGGTGTGTTAAACTGTCTCTCGTACTTATTCATAAAAATTCAATATCTTTATTTCTCTTTGAATACTATTTCTAAAGACAACATAACAGTGGTAACATCCACAGGATGCTTGTGATCACACACAAATAAATCTTGGGTACTTTTTTTTCACTAAATGTAGTTCAGAAATTTTAATGATAATTTAGTAACTAGTTTGGGTTATACTATTTGTTAGCTGCTTGCTTTGAGACTTATTTTCTTTCTCTCACCTTTTTATCCCAGTCATCTTTACCACAGCAGACAAATCTACTATCCAAAAGTACATAATGAATTCAACTACAATTCCCCGAGGAAAACTTATCACACAGACCTAAGGGAAAAAAAACCTCTATTCTTACAACTAACGTTATTTTCTTTCTGTTTTTAAATCTATATTTGCATTTACCTTATAAAAAATTACAACAAACCTAGAAAATAACTAGAGGCATGAAGTTTTATTGTTGTCAATAGCATCAGTCTATATTTTCCCTTCTGTTTGCTTTGAGACACTGATCTTTACCTGTACTATCTTCTATTTCTTTGTTCAAGCTCTGGTGATTTTTTTAGCTTTTTTCCTTATTCTCTTGACACCGATTTTTGCTTTAGCTCTGTTTTGCTCTTTGCTAGACTTGATGGTTTCTTCTCCCACCAAAAAATTTCAGAAGTCTCCTCAAGCCCCGGTATCCTAATTAAAACGATGTATTGATGTACTACTTAGTTTTGTTTAGCAGTACCTCAATAAAGGTAAGAGCAGGTAGGAAGGCAAAGTCTCCCTGAGAATTCTGAGGTATTTTGTATATTGATTTAAATTACTTTTCACAGAGTAACTCTGTACTTCATCTGGTGCCTCTAGAGCGGTGACTCTCTCTAGAGTCATTAGTATGATGTTGATTTCAAATATTAGGGTCAAAATTCTGGTCAATTTGCAATGGGAGGTTTTAGGGATGAGAAGCACACAAGATAATTCTGGCTCTCTTTTCTATTTTTTTGAGGCCAATAAATCTTGCATACAGGGAAAGTGTCCTTTTATAACATGGAAAATACTCACAGCCCCTTCACCTTTTATGCATTGCTAAGAGTACAGTATCAAGACTAATGGTGAATTATCTACATTATTATAGTGGTCAATGGTTCATTCATCTGAGTGATGAGATGGAAACAACTCTGAAAAGACAACATACTCCAGACATTCAAACTCTAAGCAGAATCAGTGGATGCTAATGGTCAGAGTTTTATTTCTGATTGCCTCCTCTACTCTCTCAAGACTTTGCTCCAGGAGAAGATTACCTGATACTAAAGCCCCAAGATCCAGATTTCTCGTGATGGTTATTCACTCCCCTTTTCTCAGTCACTTATTCCAGAAGAAGGAGAGAATGAGACCTGCTTTGAACCGTTTAACAGCTTGCACAGAAGAGAAGATGTACTTGACTTGAGGCTTAGAATTCAGCTGAAACAGTGTTGCACAAGCTGGGTTTGGAGAAGCTTCCTTTTCATAATTTTTTTCCAAATGAGGTCAGGAGAAGCTGTTAAGTCTAGACACTACCACGAGCAGTTCAGGAATCCAGACCCCTGCAACAGTGTCAGGTCTCTGTATGGGCCAGTGTACTTCTGAATCCTCTCTTGTTTTTTCCTTCTCATCTCCACTGCAGCTGGTGCTCTATAGCAGATGCAAACAGAAATATTAGTCCAAATTTAATGGAAGAGAGAGATTTCTGGTGGGTAGCAAGAGAATTTGAAACAGAAGTGACAAGAAGTGACAAGACCTGGGATTAGAGAAGTTAGAGTATGGGAAGGTCTACAATTATTTTTCTCAGTGACTATAGCCCTCCTTACATTAAGAAAAGGGTTTAAATATAGGAAAAAAAGACGGTAACACTCCTGCAATGTATCCAGACTGTCATGTATCCAGACTAATTTTACCTGCAAGCAGAACTGGCATAATTGCTGCATAACTGAAATTTGCCAACCTCATTTACTTACTCTGAATATTTATTTCTTTTTATTCTACCCATCAATCTACTCATCCATCCCACCACCCATCCACTTGCTTTTAACCTTTCTTGAGAAGTCCTCATTACCTATCACACCATAAACTGATTAAAATTTGTTTAGAGTGAACTTGATATCAGACTCAGATCGTTCTGGCAGTTTAAGTAAAGTTAGGTTGGGAAATCTGTGACAGGAATTATTACTTTTCCTTCTGGTTTGCATGGGTTGTTTTGAGATAGAGGAGAAGCAAATATATTGGGATGGCATGGGCTAAATATAGACTTTGACCAGTCTGTGCTTCATATCCCAGAGCAGAATGACCAAAATAGAAGATGCTTATAATGGTACTATTGTGATGGTTCTTTTAGCCTAAAGCAATGGAAAGGAGGACATTGCATTCAGTCTCTCAACCTGGTCTGGAAACACATAGATGAACCAGTTCTAGAGCTCAGTTTGGAGGAGGGTAGCCGTTTCATTGGAAAGTCCTTTCCCTACATCCATCTCCCCAGTAGAAGAAACTCCACCAGTATATTCTCTCTCCCAGCTCTTTACCTGTGCTTGACTCTTGACTTTGATCTATTCTCTTTTACTCCATTCTTGATACCAGGGGCAGAAAAATACAGTTCTGCCTATATCACTGAGGGGCATTAAACTGGCCCTGAGATGTGTATCAAGCATTTTCAGCTATCCCTCAAGTGGTTGCATTTTATTCTGGAGAGTACTTTGTGTTTTTCATTTTTGGTTCTTGAACAAAGGAAGGAGAAGAGGCCTGAGGCGCGGAGCAGTTACACCAATATTGCTGTATCTCCACAGTCAGCAATGTCCAGCAAAATAACTGCGGTTCTTCAAATAAAGGAGCTGGAACCTCATGTTCCTTCTAAGAAACTGTTCCACCAAGCACTTTAACATTGTCTGAGTTAATAAAGCTGCCTATAGGGCCATATGCAGTAAAATGGATTCAGATCTATTTTACGATGAAAGATTCTATCCCTATGGGTCATTTGCCTAGCAGAGCCTGAAGAATGAATTATTTGTGGATCATTATATGCAGTGGCATTATTTACTAGTGATTTAATTGTGTTACATCGAGGGCAAAGGGGGAGATGAGGATTTGGAGTACATAAGACAATAATGAAGATAATCACTTTTTTTTTAGTCTTTCTCATTTAGCAAGATCAATTCTAAATCTAAATAGTCATAAAGTCATGCTCAGCAAGATGATTTTTATATTCTGTGGTCTAGAAACAGCTCAATGACCCTTTTCCATCCCTACAACCATCCTTTCTCGGGATGGTACTGACCCAATGTGTAACCAACTTAAGTCCTTGTCAAGACCAGGACATTCAAGCTAAGCACATATCACAAAGTTGCTGTGTAACTAGAAGTCTTACCAGACTTTTCACTAGAATTTGGAGAATGAACTACTTTCCTAACTTTCGTTGTTCTCTTAAAGTGCAGATGAAATAAGCTGTGCTTATTTTTAAGCTGTTACTAGAACAAGACCTTTCCACGAACTTTAGGTCCATTACTAAAACTGTGAAGAAGCCTTTATAAATACCACTTGATTCTACACAGAAAGATTACACTTCAGAGCATGTCTTCTGCCAGTATTTTTTTCCACAATGAGAGTGCATTAATGGAAGTTCAGTTTAGTGGAATATATGAAATACAGATTTGACTAGGAGACTAATGGAATTAGGATCTCAGCTGGATACTTTATACAGCATATTTATGGTTATGGTGAAGCTAAACGGAGTGTCTAGTTAGGAACTGAGTGATTCCAAATTTTATTCTGTAGTTTAAGGTTCCTAGTCATAAGTGACTTTTCCTCTATAAGGTCAATTTACTCAACAGTGAGGATACCCAGTGGAAAACTGTAACGTAGTGGGGCTATTTATAGTGTTGAGACAGTCATTTGTAAAAGACTCCTTATATAGAAATAACAAAGATACTGAGGATTCTACAGAATAAATGCTCCAAAAATTTAGTGAGAAGAACACAGTCCAAAATCAAAGATCAGTGACACTGTGCATAAAGCCACTCTAATTTTTCATGGAATTGAGGATATATAAACAATCCAATCAGTGGGTTTGCTGCATTTTTTCCCATATAATTTTTAATAATTAACAATTTATGTGGTATTAAAAAAAAAGAAGTCTAAATCTTTTGGATAAGAGTCACCACCTTTGGTTGAATTAAATTTTTCCTCTCTAAAATGTTTCATTCTTAGACTGTATTTCAAGTTGACAATGGATACCACCATTTAATCACAGTGATACCACCTGGAAGAAGAATCCAAGATTATTAATTAATTGAACCTGTTTGAGACATTAGTCTCTTCTCATTTTTACAATGACTTCCATGGAAAGCTCTCATTTATAAAACAGATACTATGATTTATCCATCAAAGTGATTGTAGCAAATTATGTTAAATTTTCTGGATGGTCTTGAGAGAAAAATAGTCTTTAATGCCTATTGGAAAAATAGTCTATTGGAACGTCTAAACACAAACTCTCATTCATATCTAAGCTTATCTCTATGGTCTGTACCGTATTTATTGTTACGTTATTGTTGTTGTTGTTGTTGTTATTGTTTATTCAAAGAAGGACATAAAAAAATTTTGACCAAAAGTTTGGATCCAAAATTTCTGTTTCGAAAAAGGTGTTAGAAGAATTATCTAAAATAAAAGTGAGAAGTAGAGGGCTAGAAAATTGTTATACCTGCTAGAAGGAAGCCTTGGAAGTAAAACACAGGTTGAAAATAGGATTGTGGTTAGGTTTTGAAAAGGTTATAAATAAAAAAGGGCTTCAATTGTTTCTGAATGTACAATAGATTATTAAAGGACCAGAATCACACATATACTAGAATTCTGCACTGGTTGATAGAGATGAGTTTAGGAACAATAAAAAGTATGGTTCACGTTATCAGAATTTTTCTTATTTTTGTGTTAGAAGTTCAATATAAAGTAACAGTAATAAAAGAAACTGTCTCTATGTACATATGTGCATACATATGTAAGTATATATGTATATACACACAAGAATATACATTGTGACTAAAAAGTCTTGCATTGTAAACAACATCACAAGTGAGAGCATAAGCAAAACTTTGTGGTCACTAGAAATCATAAACGAAGTTAAACTTTCTGTGGGAACATCTGAGCCATGGTGGGTTCTTCAGAAATGCTATTACCTACTGCCAAGGAACTTGTTTTGTAGTTTCTCCAGAAATATTTCTCAATAACCCCATTTTTCTTGCTTAAAAGACTTAGCCATATTATTTTTTCCTTATTCCTATTCAAAGAGAATAATGCAAGAATGTCCACTTTTTCCTGGACAGGGTTTTGCCCACCATGAATACTTCACATTAAAATGATGAGCCAACAAAATCCCAATTTAATTGCACTGACATTGTATCAGCTTCCTAGCAGCTGTTATGCTGCCATCAATAGTATGGATGTAATTATAATACAGGTTAGTGCTGTTATCAGCCTGATAACTCCTTGAGTGCATATATAATTTATCTGAAGCACCAGATTTGTCATAGATTCTAAACTCTTTAGCATAAAGAAAGGTCCATTACCCATATCCAATTTACACAGTGGGCAACATGGTGGTAGGCCTAAGGCTGCCCTAACCACCACGAAGCTGGAAACTTCAGGCCAGACTTTCATTATGTCATCACTCAATTGTGATGATCAGGCCTGCAGTGTATGTCATTGACATTGTCATGCCATTTTCTTGAGCTATGACTAAAACTTGCTTTTATATTGTCTGTTGGATATTAAACTTTAGAAAATTTAGAAGACTAGAAAAGAGTGTTGATTCTCATAGACCTTGTATTGTTTTTTGCTTTCAAACTGATAACCAGATATTTACTGAAAAGAAAGTAGATTATTTTTAGATCCTTGTTAGAATTTTCTCATACCATGTTCAGGTTTTTTGTTTCTTTCTCAAACAAACAAAAAGCAAAAAAGCATAATCATTTAGCAATCAGAGTGGACTGAGAAAGTACTCATACGTAGTTTAAGTTTGCTTCTTGTTGCAAAAGGACATCATTTAGAGAAAGGTAAGGAGTTGGATCATCATGTTGTGACACCATATGAGTTGATTCTCCAAGACTTTTCTTGTATTCTTAGTTAATGATCATGTGAAGAGGAAGAAAGAGAATTTCTGGATTGAACCTTGGTGCTGCAGTCATTTGACATGAATGGTCTCGAAGGATAGACGGTTGGTGGTGAATTTAATGACCCTTTATATGCTGAGCCCAAAGATTGAATGTGAAGTGCTAGCACTGAAACTGAGGGGAAAACACTACCTTATAGGATCTCAGAAAGTGTACCAACCTTTGGTTCAATCACAAAATCTTTCCCTAAAAAGTCAATTTCTTGTACAAATTTATGAGAGCATATTTCCTAAACTGCAGAGGACATAGAATACTTCCATCCAGTCACAAGGGTGCTGAGGAAAACAGTAATGTTAGTCTCTCTTTTTTGCCCCTTTGTACTGGGCTGTTCCATTGAAACTGAAAAAAGAAAACTAAGGGGTTTTTTTGTTCAGTTGTTTATTGTGTTGTGTTGTTTTTTTTTAAACAGCTTCAAGACATCAATTGACGTGCTGACTTCAGTGATTTTATTGCATAACTCTTATTGGCTTCAGCAGGATCATACCTAATTTGTGTGAACTGACACCCGAGGCATGCACATGCTGAACTGAAAAACAGGAAAAGTCTAAGATGCATTATTCGGAAAGCATGAGAAGGGATTCGTGAGAGAAGAGATGAGAAGGAAGGGAAAAAGCTAACAGACTGAATATCCAATCTACTCATAAAGGCCAATCTGTGCTTTAGAAATCTAAATGTGTATGTATTGGGAGGCAAAAGGATGGTTGCCCAAACATAAACTATTCCATTTAGCCACTACAAATTTCACGGAAAAAGGAATAAAAAAACCCAAACATACCTAAACCTGTGATACTGCTGAGCACTTTACTAAAGAAGACAAAATACTTAAGAAAAAGAAACAAGCCCAGATTCAGGACCAGGAAGTAGACTCCCGCTTAGATGTGTTTTCCTAAGTCTCCACAGCACTTCAGCTCTCTTGCCAGCAAATGTCTGTATGCACACCAGGGATAAGAGAGGAAACATGCCTTTAGTTGTGTTCATCTAACAATTAACAACTTCAATGAAAGTACATTGAGGTTTCATATTTGTAAATATTTGTAAAATACAATTATTTTGGAAATTCATATTGCTGTAATTCTCATAAATAATTTTGTAATAATGTGTTCCTTTATAAAGGCTGAAAAAAAGTTACTATATTGGTCATAGGAAATTTCTAATGTCTGCGATCACAACTGGTCTGTCGCAATTGCATTTGAAATAGGATGTGCTTCAGCAGTTCTAAAAATTAGACATATAATACACTCTAATTATACACAAAGGGATTCCATTCTTCTTCTTAACAAATTTCTCAGTATAAGCTTCACTTAGGAACCTAATGTTATTACTTTAAAATAAATAATTGTCTTGTCTTTCTTTGTAGGTTTCTGATTTTCGTAAGACACTTCTGCTGTTCAGAAAACACAATTTTCTTGTCCTCACGGGAGATACAAATAAGCAGACTCTGTCTGAGATTTTTATGATCCTGATGCTTTGTGCATATTTCCTGTGACAGACAAGTTATGCTAAAGTGACAGAGCAGGCTGTCTGCATGACCTTGATGTTTTATACAGGCTATCAGTGAGAGTTACCATGAGGCAGCCTTGGATATGACTTGGAAATTGTTGCAGTGAATTACTTAAGGCATTAGACTATATGTGCAGCATGGTACTAAATAATGTAAGTGAATGTTTCTTCATGTAAGCATTTGGCACTTGGATTTTGCAACAAATTAATCACTAAATTTTAGATAACTGGAAGGTAATTTACCTTCTTACATTTTTATTCTTAGGACTTGAACTTCTCTAGTACCCCTAATGAGCTGTACCTAACAAAATGAGGCTGACCTTGACAGGATCACAGGAGATGTGTTTAATGGAAAGTCTGCACCCTGATTTATTTAAGGAACATGTGAGTGATAGCAAAAATATATTGAAGACAGAAGTGAAAGCAAAAAGAAAAGAAATCTGATTGCATTTGGTAGATATTTTTGGCTGCAGATTGAAACAGTATCATAATATGTGTTGTTGTCCAAAGGGTATTGATAGTAAATGTATGTCATAAGGTTAGTCTGTCCCCTGTGGACATACAAATAGACTCATGATCAAAAAGGAATGTATGCCTATTTTATATCACTTAGAAATGACTGATGGCAGCCAATATGGCTTCACTAAGGGCAAATTGTGCCTGAAAAATTTGGTGGCCTTCTATGATGGGGTTACAGGGCTTATTGGTAAGGGAAGAGCAACTGTCATAATCTACCTGGACTTGTGCAAAACATCTGACACTGTCCCGCATAACATCCTTGTCTCTAAACTGAAAACACACGGATTTAACAGATGGATCACTTGGTGGACAAAGAATTGGCTGAATGACTGCACTCAAAGAGTTGCAGTCAACAGCTCTACATCCAAGTGGAGAGCAGTGATGTGTGGCATTCCTCAGGGATCAGAGTTGGGACTGGCACTGTTTAAATTTTGTCAGTGACATGAACAATAGGATCAAGTGCTCCCTTAGAAAGTCTATCGATGACATCAAGCTGTGTAGTGCAGTTGACAAGCTGGAAGGAAGGAATGCTATCCAGAGGGACCTTAACAGACTTGAGAGATGGGCCTTTGCAAACCTCCTGAAGTTCAACAAGGCCGAGTGCTTGGTCCTGCACCTGCATTGGGGCAATCCCAAGAACAAACAGAGGCTGGGTGCAGGATGGACTGAGAGTATCCCTGAACAGAAGGCTGTGGTGGATAGTTAGATGAGAAGCTCAACTTGACCTGGTAATGTGCGCTTGCGATACAGAAAGTCAACTATCCTGGGCCTCATCAAAAGAAATATGACCAGCAGGTAAAGGGAAGAGATTCTTACCTACTCTGCCCTTGTGAGCCGCAGCCTGGAGTACTGCATCCAGCTCTGGGGTCCCCAGTACAAGAAAGATTTGGACCTGTTAAAGTGTGTTCAGAGGGGGGGCACTAAGATGATTTAGGCAGGTTGAGAGAGTCAGGGTTCTCTAGTCTGGAGAAGAGATGACTCTGGGGAGATCTTATAGCAGCCTTTCAGTACCTAAAAGGAGCCTACAAGAAAGATGGGGACAGACTTTTTAAAAGAGCATGTACTGATAGGACAAGGGACAATGGCTTTAAATGGAAAGAGGATAGGGTTAAATTAGATAACAGGAAGAAATTCTTCACTGTAAGGGTGTTGAGACACCGGAGGAGGCTGTTCAGAGAGGTTGTGCTTGCTTCATCCCTGGAAGTTTTCAAGACAAGACTGGATGGGACTTGAGCAAACTTGTCCAGTGAGTGGCATTCCTGCACCTGGCGAGAGGGTTGGAACTAGATGATCCTTGAGGCTCCTTCCAACCCAAACAATTCTATGATTCTATTATTTCTAGGGCATAAGAGAGAACATAAACAAGAATTTTCATCTGATGATTAAAAACTCTATGTTAATCCAGTAGAACCCAAATGGATTGGATTTGTAGAAGAAAATGTTGCTGATAACCCAATGTCCATACTACCACACTACTTGAGAAGTTTTACTTCAAGGTTGCTCTAATTTGGCAAGAAAGAAAATTAGCTTTTGAGGTTGTGTCAGGTGGGCTTGTACTCTAGTTTAGAAGATGTCCTTTTCATGCACTTTGGAAATAACGAAGAGATTAATTTCAAAGATATATCTGAACTAAAATGCTTGTACAGATTCACTCTTGGTTTTATAAACTCTAAAAATTAGATAAAAGTTGCTCACACAATCACAGACTGGTTTAGGTCAGGAGAGATCTCTGGAAGCCAACTGGTCCAACATACCTGCACAAACAGGGCCATCTAGAACAGACTGCCCATGCCCATGTCCTTGTCTTTTGAATATATATGCATAAAGAAGTGTTTCCCAATGTCATGGGACAGTGGAAGGCTTAGACAAAGTTATTAAAAAGATAACCCTTGCCGATAAGTCTCGAGGTACAGAAAGGACTCCCTTGCTTTCTAAACCCCTTCTCAGAGAGGAGTCTAGGTGTGGCTAAACCCAATCTTAGCTTTGGAATATGTTAACGGTTTAAATTTAAGGAATTATAGAGGTATGATTGACCAACTTTTGTCCCGTAGGTTTTAATGATTGGCAAAATGAGACTATTTCTATAAAATAAATAATTTACTTTATACAAATGAACAAAAAAAAAATCTTAATCAGAACTATTTACCACACAATATAAACACTAAAACTATGTTGCATAAAGTAGTACAGTGCACTGTAACAAACAGTTACACTGCAACACTAACTGCTGCAATTATTGAAGAAGTTATATTAAAGCTAGCAAAAAGAAATAGTTATTAAGTAGAGATCTGATGTAACTCACCGACACCAGTGCTCATGGGGAGATCTCTTTCTCTCAACATCGAGGAGTATCCTTGGGGGGCATCTGCAGCCCAAAGGAGGAATCTCCACACATACAATCTAAGAAAGGTTATGTTAGAAGAACCTGACTGCATGAGAGGAGACTGGACTTTTATAGTATAAAGTGATTGACTGCTAGTCACATCTTTACAGGCCAGCTATCAGCTTATCTGTCAAATGAGACTTCAAAAAGCAGGGTGTGTATTCAAAGTTTGATGAACCAGGATGGTTTTAGAATGTCATCATCATCATGGCTAGGCTTCGCAAACGAAGATTTGGGAAGGGCTCTACCCACATTTCTTGCAAGCGCGTTGGTGGCTAAAAAGGCCAATACGAGATAGACACGTCCGGTTGCAAAAGACACAGCAGAAAGACTCCTTAGATGGTATATTCTGCAAGGCTCGATTCTTTCTGCGTTGTCTTTTCTCCTCAAGAGTGATCCTGTGTGCCTTCTCAAAAGCATCAGCAGCGTTATAAATGGTCTGTCTCCAGGCCTCCCGATTGGAGGCCAGAGTAGACCAGTTATGGTGATCAATATGCCCAAGGCTGAGTTGTTGCTTCAGGGAGTCCTTGTATCTTTTCTTCGGAGCTCCTCTCTTGCGGCAGCCGGAGGCAAGTTCACCATAAAGCAGGATCTTAGGGAGGCGGTGGTCCTTCATCCTGGAGACGTGCCCTGCCCAACGCAGCTGTGTTCTCAGCAACATGGCCTCAATACTTGTGATTGCTGCCTGTTCAAGAACAGATGTATTGGTTACATAATCTGACCAGTGGATGTTCAGGATTGTACGGAGGCAGCGTTGATGGAAGCGTTCTAGGAGACGCAGGTGGTGGCGGTAGATGACCCATGATTCGGAACCATATAAAAGAGTAGACAGCACTATGGCTCTGTAAACACTGATCTTGGTACTTTTCTTCAAGTGTTTATTACGCCAGACTCTTTTATGGAGTTTTCCAAAGGCACTATATGCCTTCGCTAACCTATTGTCTATCTCCCCGTCGATCTTACCATCTGAGGAGATGAGGCTGCCTAGGTAATTAAACTGTTGGACTGATTTGAGTTCTGACTGGCCGATGGTGATGTGGGGATGATGGAGGACTTCCTGAGGTGCAGGTTGATGGAGAACTTCTGTCTTCTTTAAGCTGACTTCCAACCCAAAGAGCTCAGCAGCATCTGCAAAGCAGGATGTTAAACGCTGCAGGGCTGCTTCTGTGTGGGCAACAGGGGCAGCGTCATCAGCGTAAAGCAGCTCCCGGACAAGATGGTTTAGGGTCTTAGTGTGGGCCTTCAGTTGCCTTAGGTTGAATAGGCTTCCATCAGTACGATATCGAATGTAAATACCGTCCTGATCATCGAGGTCTGCCGTGGCCCTTTGGAGCATCATGCTGAAAAAGACTGTGAATAAGGTAGGAGCGAGAACGCAGCCTTGTTTCACACCATTCTTTATTAGAAAGGGCTCAGAAAGTGTGTTGCCATATCTGACTTGGCCGTTCTGATCCTCATGAAGTGAGATGATCATTTTAAGGAACTTGGGGGGACAACCTAAACGTTCCAAAATCTGCCAAAGACCTTTTCTGCTCACAGTATCGAAAGCCTTGGTGAGGTCGACAAAGGTTACATAGAGACCTTTGTTCTGTTCCCTACACTTCTCTTGCAGTTGTCTGAGAACAAATATCATGTCTGTGGTGCTCCTGTTGGCTCTGAAGCCACACTGACTTTCAGGTAGAATTTCTTCTGCTATACCAGGTATTAGTCTGTTCAGGAGTATTCTTGCCAAGATTTTGCCAGCAATGGAGAGCAGAGTAATACCACGGTAATTTGAGCAGTCTGATTTAGTACCTTTCTTCTTATACAAAGTGATGATGACTGCATCACGAAGGTCTGAAGGTAGTTCGCCTAGTTCCCAACAGCGCACCACAAGCTCATGAAATTTAGCATGGAGTGCAAGGCCCCCATGTTTCCACACTTCAGGTGGAATTCCATCAACCCCAGCTGCCTTGCCAATTTTCACCTGCTGTATGGCCTTGAGGGTTTCTCCTAAAGTGGGGGCAGTATCCAATTCGTATTTCACCGGTTGTTGTGTGATGGATTGAATTGCTGAGTCTTGGACTACACGGTTGGTACTGAAAAGAGTCTGAAAGTGTTCAGACCATCGATTCAGAATGGAGGTTTTATCTGTCAGAAGCGTTTGACCATCTGCACTGAGTAGTGGGCTTTGGACTTGGTACGTAGGCCCATATGCTGTTTTCAGGGCCTCATGGAATCCTTTGTGATCCCCTGTATCTGCACATAGTTGAGTTTTTGCAGCTAGATCGGTCCACCACTTGTTCTGGATGTCACAGAGTTTCTGCTGAAGCTTGCTGCATGCAAGACGAAAGGCTATTTTTCTTGCGTGACAGGATGGCAGTGCAAGGTGTGCTTGGTGGGCAGTTCTCTTCTTCCTCAACAAGTCCTGGATTTCTTGATTGTTTTCATCAAACCAGTCCTTGTTCTTCTTGAGGGAGAACCCTAAGGATTCTTCAGAGGATGGTTTTAGAATAATTAACACCAAGATGACACCCTGGCTCCAACAGTTGATCCTGCATGATAGCTTGATTGGATTTTAAGTCTTATCAGGGAGAGTCTATCCTGCCACACCCAATGTTCAGAGGGAAGCTCCTGTGTTTCAGTTTGTGTCCTTTGTTTCTTTTCCTGCTACTGGAAATCAGTGAAAGGAGCCTGGTTCTGCCTTGTTTGCACCTTCCATTGAGATATTTACATTTTTTTTAAAGATACTTGCCCTGAGCCTTCTTTTCAGTCTAAATAGTCATAGTTTTCTTAATCTACCCTTATATGAGAGATGCTCTGGTCTCCTAATGTTTGTGGTCCTTCAAGCCTGAACTCTTCCATGTCTCTCTTATACTGGGTAGCCCAGATGTAGCATCACCACTGTTGAATAGAGATCCCCTCTCTCATCCTCATCCCATGTTATCTTTAGCTGTCTTTGTTGCAAGGGCACATTGCTGGCTAACATGGTTAAACTTGATGTCCACCAGGACACTGAGGTTCTTTTCTGCAAAGCTGCTTTCCAGCTGAGTGGCCCTCAGTATATTCTGGTGTATAGGATCATTCTTTCCTAGCTGCAGGACTTTGAACTTCCCCTTATTGAATTTAATGAGGTTGCTGTGGACCCATTTCTCCAGCCTAATGGTGTCCCTCTGGAACTGCAGCATGATCCTCTGGTGTATCAGTTTTGTACCATGAGCAAATTTGCTGAGGATACACTCTTTCCCATTATCCAGATAAATAATGAAGATAATAAAGAGGATCACAGCCAGCACTGACTGTCAGTGTGCACTGGCAACAGACCTCCAGTTAGATTTCATGCTGTAGATCATCCCACTCTGGGCTTAGCCATTCAGCCAATTTTCAATCCACCTCACTGCCTGCCCATCCAGCTTCTCTGGAGCAGCTCATCAGCTTCTCTGAGGATCTTATGGGAGACAGTGTAGAAAACTTTACTGAAGTCTAGGTAGACAATCTTGACTGCTGTCCACTCATCCACCAAGCCAGTCATTTCATTGTAGGTTTATCAGGCTGTTCTCCACACCAAGGTGACAGAGACAAGAACTAATAAACAGTGAGGGAGAAAACGTACATAATGCAAAGTACAGTGGTATTACAAGAAATACATTTAAACTAGGCATCGAAAGAGGTTTCTGTGTTAACAGAAACTCCACTGGAGCAGCCCATTACATATAGGAAAAAAACCCAACAACAATCAAACCCTTTTTTTTTTTTTTAATATCATAACTTGAATGTGTAACTCCAGTCAGGGAGTAAGATTCCCAACTGTATCTCAAAAAAACAGTCAGGTACTGCATTTCCATGTTTATAATCTGCAGATTTCGTTTTGTTAGGCATAAAAACGTGGCTACGGTTCACAGTGATTTGTGCCAACTACCTGAATATTCAGCTGGTGTGATGGAAAATAAGCCGCCTCCTCCACACTCCTCTCTGTTGCCTCACTGTCCTTTATCCCCCACAACCTTCTGTTCACTCTATTTCAATAGCTACTCTCACTATAATTCTGGTTCCAATTCTTATTTGGGTTATCTTTGGCTTTATTTTCAAATAAACCTCCAGCATAAGGAGTAGAGGTGCACTGAAACATAAATCTGCTGCGGAACATATGACTCAAGGCCAGTGAAAGATGCAACATTTTTCTTTTGGTTTCACTTTTTCCACCCTATTTCATGGTGGTGTATTTTATCTGAGGGCTATAAGCTTACAAATGGAACGGGTAAACTTTTTTTTTAATACGTCGTTATTTAATATTATTTTAGAAAATTGTTCTTCACTGACTGTAGTGTGTTGCCTATTGAGTTATAATCTAATAAAAATAGCTCCTACTGTGTATAGTTTATAAGAACACAAAGTGGTATGGTGGCAGGAAAAAGTATCTTGGCTATGCTTTTGGAAGTTATGAGCAATGATATTCTAATCCAAGCCCAGAACTGTCTACACAGCTCATCATTACTGTGTTGAAAAGCTGAGGGTAATAGCAGAGCCTTCATGCCAGTAAATAGAACCAAAATTTCACAAAAAAGTTCATCATAAGTTATATATGTTCAGTTTATAGCATATGAATTTGAAGAGAGACAGACAGACAGAGTTAAAAAAAAACACAACAAAGGAAAACAGTTTTATATTGCCAGTGAAGAATCATGAAGGGCAAGTGATCTGGCATTGCTGTCTCTGCCCCTATGTAGCTTTACACCACTGTTTACAGAATGGTGAGAAATAAACTCTGGAGGAAAAAAAAAATTAAAAAATATTTAAATTATTAGTGGAGTCAACATTCTACTTCAGGAGGACTTATTTTCTTCTACTAAAAGTGGACATATGACAAATAATAAGCAAGGTATTCACATTTGGCTGGGAATCAACCTTGACATGCAGAGGATATCATTTAACAACTTTCTTGAAGAAATAAATCTTATGCCTGCTGATATCTTAGTACTTGTTGTGTCCAACTGCCTCGTGTGATACAAGGATTATGTCAGGGTGTAGTGGAGTGTATATTTGTCAAGGATTGCATGATCCAAAAGCCAATGAAAGCAATAAGATGGTGTCTTTTCATTTGGTCTGGCCTTGGATCAGGTTTAGGATGGTTATTGCTTCAATCTGTGGATACAGTTTCAGAATTGCATGACTTGCTTGCGCTGACAGGCTGTGTTTCACTGAACTGGGACAACAGCTAAAAGGAGATCTCTCTTTACACCAATTGCACACGCTAGACTGTTCTGGGGGTTTTTTGCAGACAATACCTGCTCAAGTTCTTACTATGCTGCACTGAGTAACAGTGCAAGCTAGTAGGATTAGCATTTTCAAATTTTCCGAACACTTAGTAAGGAGATAAACTGTAATGTTGAGCATGAAGAACATAAGTACGTCTGTCTAGCAGCAGCACATTTCTATTTGCAAAAGGGAGACTTCTTTTTGTAACTGAGAATTCACTGCTGTGTGAATTTGACTTTTAAATGATACTCATAAATGCAAAATTACTGACAATAGTTCCTCACAAATGTATACTTAGGCTGAGTAATTATAATTTATATTTTATTTCTGTAGTTTTAGTTCTTGGAGAAGGTTTTTCTTCAACAGAATCTAAAAACAATCTGTTCAGTGGTTACATGTAATTTTACAATATTTTTTAAGTTGAGTACTCAGTGTTTTATTGTCTCTCTTTAATTATGCCATAGTCAACAGTGCTGCACATGGTCTTTACTGCATAATTGTCTAATCAATCCCAGAAAACACTGGAGATGTTTGAGCTGCAACTGTAGGCCAAGATTTCCAAACCTGGATGTCTGCAGTTAAGGCTTTAAATCCTTATTAATACTCATAGAAAAATAAGATCTAACTTTCTTTCCTCTAGGTCTTTTCAGTTGATTCATGGCCACAGTCTTTGACACTGACTGTCTTTAAAAAGCAGGCCAAATTTATGTAGAAGTAACAGTATGGATTTAAAAATCTAATTTCAGTTGTTTAGCTGTGGCCTAAAAGATTGTGTCGTGGTTCTCAATTTTAACATGAGCATCATTATAACTGTCCTTTGAAGGCATGTCTACCTCTGCTAAATCAATGGGACCTGTGCCTGTGCCCAGTCAGGGAGCGATTTGGGATATTACAAGGAAAATGCTTAATTGTAAAAAGTAGGGACTTGAAAACTATGGTACAATTTGTGGTGTTCCAAGAATGCAAATAGATCATTTGGGGGGTTTTTATGTTCCTAATAAGAGAATAGATACTCTACTGAACTTCTGTGTGATCCATTCTTTGGCAGGATGTCAGTGTTTATGAATGAGTCTTCATTGTAATCCTGTGTGTTAATATGCATCCTTTTACAATTCAATCTGACAGCTACTCCAAATTCATAGATTGTCCTGCTAGAGGCTTCCAAGGTCATAGTCCTTCAAAGCACTGTTTGTCAAATTGCTCTGACACACCTCCTGCTGGCAAGCCTACTCTCAGGGTGTTAATATTCCATTAGAGAGCTACATGACCTTGAAAATTGATTGCAAGCCACAATAGAAATGTCAAAAAGCTCAGGTAGACGAAGGTAACTGGTGATGATGATGGCAGGGAATCTCTTATGAGAGGCAGAAAGTTTCTTCAGAAGAAGCAGACATTGCACAGACATTTCCAAAGTCACTCACAGAATGTTTAAAGAGAAATTACAATTTGTGGCACAATATGTGGGCCATATATTTTTGTAGTATGACCACGAAAGCTCATGTTGAAACCATGAGATTTATAAGTGCCTGTTAGCATTAGCATGCCTACAGAATTGTACCTAGAGTGAAAATGCTTTCAATGAGAGAAAAGAGTGTGCTAAAAATGAAATCTTTAATTTGGCAGTAACTAGCATTGTCAGGAAAATAGCTTTTGATTTTATTTTCATAACTACCTTTAGATATAAATACTTAGGTATGTTTAAGTTAATGAATCATGGAGATGCAAGATTGCAATCAGATCCTATATTTTTAGCATTTGGATACAAAGGAATTCTGAAATTGTAGCTGGAATTGAATAAGCTGTTGCCTATAAAACCAAAGACACATTTTGGACCTAAAAGTTTGGCAAACACTAATTTAATATGAGAATTCAAATGAATATGGAAATACTGTCTCTGTAGTTTATGCGTCTTACAATGAACGCTGGCAAACTAAATGTGGTCAACACAGTGTCTTGTTTCTCTAAGACCCTCAAAAGAGATGGTTTTCAGAATTTGAAATGCATGATGTTTTCAACAAGACAGAAAATGAGTCAAGTGAGATCAAAGCAGTAAAGTGAATATTTATGCAACAAAACACATGTTTAAAAAATGAATCATCAGCTAAAACACATACAATTGCTTGGGGGTACATTTCATAGTAGAGGCATAATCATTTTGACAACCTAAGTTAGACCCTGTGCTAACAATAACTTCAGAAGTGTCTTTGAACTTTCTTTGTTAGACTATATAGCACACCATTTGACTCAGGCTGCTTTTGATTGCACAAGTACAAACAACACAAGATTTTTAAATCTCATCAGCAGATTTATAATTTTAACAAAACAAATAAAATTGCAAAGAACTTTTTTCTGTCTTTTCATTACTTTTTTAAAATAAGCTTGAAGTATAACTATGTTCCTTCAAAGGTAAACTCCTTGACAATCCACTTCTCATTTTATTAATTTATGTTTGTGCAAGAAGTTTTTCTCTCTGTCTTGTCTTCACTCCCTCTTTTCTACACCTCGCCCTGCAAACTTGACACCTACAGTTTCTTAGACTTGAATGCACACCTGCTAAACTTCTAGGTAAGGAAAGTAACTTTGTGTGAGAAAATGTCAGGAAAGTCAGAATCTGAAATTTATTAACCAAGATATGGCAAATGTAAATGTCACCTTGTGTAAATCTGGGTACCTGAGGTTGCAATAGATTTTTCAACTGTCTGAGCAATGAAAAGTGAACTTTTATTTCAATGACAATGAAATAGCACTATAATTCATATGAGAAAGTGCTCTAACTAGGGGGCATTTTTTAGGCAAGTTAGTTTTTACTTACCTGTGCCCCAAATGTTTCACACTAAAAGTAAAGTTGGTGTATATAAAATACACAAATGCATATTTTAGTGATTTATCATTTCTATGTCACTTATTTGCACAAATAAAGTTGAAGAAAGATGTGTCAGCATGTGTTCATATTAAATATGTTCTCAGATCTTACCTGTAAACTCTTAAATACTGCTGACTGAAAACTACAGAACAGCTCAGACTCACGAGAGCTTAATGAACATCAGTAGAGAGGAAAGAAGCAGTCAAAGAGTAACTTATCTCCCCAACCCCCACAGAGAGAAACATAGGTATTAAAAATGAACTCTAAATGTTGCAGTTTAAAAACATCCTTCTGCTTTACAACAAGAGAAAAAAAAAAAAAAACACCAAAAAAACCCCCAAAAAGCACAAAAAAAAACTTGACCAAAAAACCTACTCAAAACCAGACTTAAAGCACAGTGTAATATCTATCAGTATTCCATTTGCTGGTCTGTGTTCATTATTTGGAGTGCTATCTCCATTTACAGAGAAAAAAGGCTACTTCAGAGTAAAACTCCACTTTCATGTGGTCTCTTCAGTGAGTGTCAGAATGGGTTTTGATTACAGAAACATTAGTTTTTCCTCCGATGAAAATCATGCTATGATAGAGCAACATAAACTCAGCTGACTACTCAGAGTTGAGTTTCAAGTCAATAGAATTATTGCAGTCAAGTGTCAAAAAAAAATCCAACTGAAAAACTACAACAATAAATGTAGTAACTATTTTTTCTGTCCCACCTCATATATTACACTTAATAAAAGTTAGAACTGAGAACCATTCACAACCTTACCTACCTCCTCCTTAGCCTCTCATGCGAAAGTATGTGCAACATCGTTTACTATTTTGCAAATGCATGGTAGAATTTCCCATAGAAAAGTTTTGGTTTTGTTTTTTTTTTAATTCACAGATATATTTACTTGGTGAAAGTAGAATGACCATGAAAAAATATTCAAAATATGATATGTATGATATAAGTGAAAAATATAACAGGTTGTGGGTGCTGCTTTCCTAATTATTGTCCTTTAATTACTGCTTTGAATTCCATCACTGCCATAATTGCAGTGATCATGACATTAGTTATTAACCTTTTAGTTCTTCGCCATGCATTCACTTTTTACTGCTGCTACCATAATTCTATTTCAACCAAGAGGAATAGTGAAACTAGGAGTGTAGTACTCACTGAAAGATAGAACAGGTCTTGCAAACAGCTTTTCTCTTAGCAGAGCTGTGCACTGCAGTTGTAGCAATACAAATGAAACCATGACATAGATTAGAGGGCTCCCCACCTCTGTATGTTGAAAAGTATGCAGAGATGCACATAGAAAACAACTTCTAAATGAACCTTATAGTAGATGAGGTGGTATTGTTCAAAAGTTCAGTTCCTCTGTCAGGCAAATAAATACAACTTTCAACTGCAAGTTACTGCTCAATGAAGGGGCTTTACTGTTGATTAATAAATACATCTGTTTCCTCAACACTAGATCACAGAGAACAGCTCTAGCTTCTAAGATATATTTTAAGGTAAACAGATAGATCTTAAGGTAATTGAAGTCACATGTGCTTCCAAATAATCAATAAGTCATTCAGATATAATTGATTTGTTACAAGACAAATCCTATATCAGGTCGTTTTAAACTAGTTTGAAAGAAAATTTGTACATATATATATAGATGTCTCTTTTTAAAATAAGATAGGTGGTGGTAAGTAAAAACAAACATGCACTTTATGACAAATAGTACATATAATAAAAATTTCATTTTCAATAGACATTCATTAAAAAATTCTCTCATTTGGATGAATATTCTCAACCTGTGCCTTCATAAGACAAGGAAGTAACTGTAAAAAATAAGAAGCTATAAAGAAAATAATTCTGAGTACTCATAGTAAAGATAAAAGTCTGCAGAATTTTCTGAATAATAACAATGAATATACTAGGCATTTATTTTCATTTCAAATGGCCAAACCAAACATTGTAAGTCAGTAGGCTTTTTTTCTTTTTTTATTAAGATATAGTTTTTATTTGAGTGTGAGAACTCTGCCACTTTTTTGCTTCTCATCTGACCCCTCTGTTACGTTTTGCAAGACCTAAAAAAGAAAATAAATATGGAGGGTAAAACAGTCAGCTCACAGCCAGTTAATAGGTTGCGATTCATTCCACTTCCCAAACTGGCATTGTAGCTGAGACTAAATGGAATCACTTTTCTGCATCAAGTTAGGTACATGGTTAAGAATTAGACTCAGAATGGAGCTGCACTGAAGGTAAGTTGATAATTGAAATGTGTAAAATGAACATTGAAACTCAAATCTACTCTTATCAATGACTACATTCAAGTGAATTGACTGAGTGTCAGAAGTAGGGACAAGTCTTTATTCCCTCTGTTGCAGCTTTTTCATTGCACAATAAAGAATCCAAATATTTTTAGATAATTGATATTTTCTTCTCTAGGTCAGCGGATATGTTATTCTTCAACATTGTGTCTTCTGCACTTATGAAGGGAAAGGTTCTGGGTTTCCACCCTCACTTAGGAATTTCTTCTCTGATGTACATCTATTTGATGAGATGCACAAACAGGTCTGTATCAGGGATCACAGTCTCCAGAGTTAAACATCCCAGATTTACATTTCTGACAATGTAAAGGGCTTGATCAATTTTACATAATTTGGGGTGTTTTTTTGCTGCATAGTTTTGTCAGGAGTTGGGTGCTTCACATACTTAAAAATACCTGCTGAGTAGGTCAGTCTTCCAGAATATAGAACTACTCTCCAGTCTTTTTCATAGGGCTTATTAAACTGAGACGGACACTGATCCTTAATGCCCACTTTAAAATCTTACTTTAGACCTGAGACAGTTATTTAAAAGGAGGATTGTAACATCAGCACCATTTTACTAAAATAGGCTGTCATTCCATTTGGAGCCTGTCAAGGTACTGAAGAGCTGAGGAGCAGCTCAGCCCCCACAGTGGCGTTAAACAAAAGTACACCTCCTTCCTTCCCCTTGAGTAGGCTAAGGTGCGGGGTTCCAAGCTTTTAATATAGCAAGTTTAAATATAGGCAGCTCAATTCCACCTACATTCTATTTCCAGTATCAAAGTCCTCTGTAGGATTGAGCTCTAGGTTTCTGGTGGAACTGAGATTACATTCATTGCAAACCCTTTAATCTTAATTACAGTTCTTGCCTGAAGAAAGAGACTATCTGCCTATATTCAAATTAAAACTCAAAAAAGATCACGAATAACAAGTTTCCAACATGGGGGGGGGAGGGGGAAGAAAGAAGAGCAAACTGAAACTTTTAGTCAGAAGGAAAAACTGGAGGTTGATTTAAGATGTTAAAGAGAGTGAGGGCAACAAGCCAAAAACAAGCCTGTCAGATCATATTTGTGACTTATCTTGTCTTTCCGGGGAAATTGTTGTCTTCAGATGCACTTTATTTTTGAGCATTCTGACAATAAAATTACATGAGGAAGTGCTTCCTTCCCAAGATCTATTTGGTGAACTATGATTGTCAACACAACCATCAGATTATTGCCTACTTATTTAAATTCTGTAAGCAGTTAATGAACAGAAAGTTTGCATAAAATTGTATAAAATGATTGGAAATAGCTATTAACACTGGTTATGTAAACAAGTTATTTTTATGAATCATCTCTGGCACTATTTTGTTTAATCATCGTTAGAAAACTCTAAGGAATAATGAGAACATTACTTTTGTGGAATTTTTGGAGAGAAATAATAAGTAGAATGATAGCAGATGAAATATATTTCCAAAATATATTTAAGTTATAGTATAATCATATTCAAAATTTAAGTGTGAAAAACAAAAAATGGTCAAAAAATACTTGTTTTTTAATGAAACTTGATTGTTGAATGAAATTTTTTTTCATTCTTAGGATAAACCCTCTCTTTTTTTATTTTATTTTTGTTTAGGATCATAGTCAACAACAAAATGTTTAATTGTATACATAATTTTAAGTTTAAATTAGATTTCTAATTTTTGATAATTTTTATTCTCCAGGTTCCAATTAGATGATTTCATTTAAGTTGCCCCATTATATTTTGTGATGTCCATTTAATATACAACCTTAGTGCCTTGCCTTTTTTCACTTTCACAAAATGTAAAATGAAAAAGAATAAATAACTTCTAAGAGAAGAAGAAAGAAAAAATTCAGTAATATCAGAGGTGCACTTACAGGAGGCAGGAGTAGAACTAACATATGCTCTGAAAACAGTTTAAAATACTGAAATCATGCTGCCAGTCAGTGCACAGATTAAAAACTAAGCCAGATGTAGTACTGTAATAGCCTGGGATTGGGCAGTACTGATGGGTACTGACTCACAAAATTGTTTCTCACTTTCTGTGTGTAAAGGAGAAAATCCAAATCTCAGCAGTTCTAGTCTTAAACTAATGCTTAACTAATTTGACAGCTGAAACTTCTCTAATATATTTTAATATATTAATATACATAGTCATGATAAGGAAACCTTGAGGAGTGGAACCAGAGACCTGGACACAGAAGAAGAAAAGTGAGAAAACATATGCTCCTGAATAAGGAATGAGGTAACATAGTTGTCACATAATACGTTTTCAGGACTCTTTTTAAAGCAAAAATGGGAAATATAGTTTCTTGCCTTGTACTGTGTGCATGCCTACTGAGTATGGGAATGGACAAATGGTTGAAACACCATTGAAAACCCTTGACATGATGGAGAAGACCACTAACTAAAAATCTCAAGTTCATTCCAAAGAATATTCCAGAGTATATATTAAAGAACTGGCATGAAGCTTTCCAGAAAGTTCATAAGTGTTTGAATTCATGAAGCTATTTTATACCCCAGCAGTTTAACTCTACTACTGAAGCAAACACAATGACCCTGCAAGCCAGTTTCTGAATATAGTGACTTTTTGGGATTGATAATAATACCAAAAAAAATTACAGAAGTAATAATAAATTTACAATATAATCACATCCAACACTATTCACACATGATTTGGTTTAATCAGTGTCGTTGTTATACTATGTATGAGAAGGTTTCTTTGCTACAATTCCTGGCCTACATTTCAGAGGCCTATATGGGTTTAGTTTTAGGAGATCCAAAACAGATTTAGAGGTGTTGTCCACATAAGCAGTTTGTTCTGAGCAGATCTAGCTTGTCTGAGAGCTCAGCAGCTTTCCTGGAAGGTCTTTTCTCAGGGCAAAGTTTATAGAGAACCCTGTAGTACATGCCTCCAGCACAGCAACCACAGCAATCCAAAAATTACATGTGTGTAAGGTGGGCAGTGGTTCAGGTGGGCCAGTGTGTACTGATATGCTGGAGCGGTATATTCTGGAAACTTTCCAAATAATAATATATGTCTGGGGTATCTTGGAATGGAAATTTCTGAGCCATCTGTAAGATTTAAGTGAAAAAAGGCCATAATTAAATGGGTTTTAATTTCCCCAATGTGGATTAAATCCAAGTTATAAAATGACACAAAGGATTACAACTATGCTCACTCGCAGCATTGGCTACTATCACTACTGAAGTAATTTTATCATGTTTCCCACTTAGGAAAACAGCTGACATTCTGCTTGGCTGAGTGAATTGTTGTATTCTTGGCTTTACTTCAAGTCATTTTTCCATAATACGACAGCTGATTCATCACAGATGAAACTCAGACATATACCTGAAACACATCTGAAGTTTAAATTATTGTTGTATTTGCAAATTTTTCCCCAGACTTGGAATAATTTTCCAGTTTTTATTTGAAATGTTAAGGAATTTATAATATTATATAATTTTTAGCATTCTATAATTGATGAATTTGTAATTATTTCTTCCTTATAATTAGGGGCAGCTGTCTCTTCCTAGTTCCATTTACTCTGAACTCTTTTCCCAGTTTTGGTATTTCCAGTGTTACCAACCTTTTGAGGAGTAGCTCCAGCTGTAGCTTTTGTGTAAATGTATGAGCTGAAGATAATTGCCATTTTCTATACTGTTTTGTTGTTATAAAGTCTCCGTCTTGAAGAAATTTGCACACATTGCCTGTTATACATAGAACTGATTTATCCAAGCTAGCAGAAAGACAACCTCCTTGCCTATTTGTTTCAATATTCTGATTAAAGTGGATATCTTGAGATACACTTTCAGTTTCCAAGGTTCTTCTTAGATATATATCAGTCCAGATTCTTTTTAAATGTAATGGTTTTTTTTACTTCTACAGAATATGTTTCTTACACTGGCTTTGTCATTGTGCTGTTTCAGAAAGAAGTAGCCAAATGCTGGAGCTTGTAGTGCCAAAGGTTTATCTATGGCAACCTCTCAGAGAAGATTAAACCTTTTGATATCAATTATCCAAGCTTTACACAAGAACATGATAAATCTTTATGAAAGGGAAAAATGGGAAATTTTAATTCCTTTAGAAGCATGTAAGCAAATGAGAAAATTCAAAGCAAAACTTCTGAGACACTACCAAATCCCTGCTGATAGCAAGTAAAGAATATCCAAAGCTAATGCAATCCTCTTTCCCTACCCCCCTGGGAAGAAATAGTTTTTCAAAAGCTTAGTTTGTATGAAACAGAAGTCCAGTTCAATGGTTTATGACCCTTTTAACAAATCTGGACTGAGTTTTGTTTTTATATTAGTAGAGTTAAATACTTAGTTTCTTAGTGTGTAGTTTAATTCCCATGACCTCCATATTTTGATCATTTTTCAACTTACTTTCAATTTGGTTTCTACTCCTGCAGAGTATTTGAATCATCTTTTTATGGAATTTTCTACATAGCCCTTTTTACCTTTTGCATTTCTACTTATTGAACTTCTTACACATTTCAAAGCTGGGATATTCCAGAAAATGTCTGGTCAATATGCATGTAGGCAGTTATCCAGCACCAAAGACAAAATATCCCAAAACATAGTATTCAATGGAGCTCAGAATTACTGCATGCAGCATTTGCCACTCCAAGATGTCCAGTTGAATATCCTGCATATTCAAGACTGAAAATCTTAAATAAACACCTTTTTAAATTTATTTTTTTTATTTATGCTGTCAGGTATAAATCTGCAACAAGAAATTAATAGCCTCTTGTACCAATGAAGTTTACTTTGTGCTGCTATCAGCTCTATTTTGTTCATGCTGATTGTAACCTGTTTATCTCACTGTGTAAAGGTGAGTCTTTTAGAAACTCCCAAGTTTGGTAGCCCAACCGAGGCGAGGCTGTTGCAACTTGATCAACCCAGGTCCAGTTAGTATTGAAGCTGAGCTTATATTGCCAGTATGTATACTCTCTCTCTCTCTGTATGGATATATTTGCATGGTTTACCAACACACATAGATCAATACAGATACAAAACACACCATACTCAAACAAAAAATAGCACAAATGGCCTGATCCTGTTCCCCTCTTGGCCGATAAAGAAGGAAACAACTGTAGAAATTATATGCATGTATATGGTATCTGGGTCTGGATTCTAGGCTAGTGCATGGCTAGCAGATCAACACACAAACCCCTAATGCTCACAGCCCCACTCCAGTTGTTGATACTCAGACATACACGCAAACCCCACTCATATGCATGAAGAGATGCACAGCCCCTACTTTCCCCCACTAACAAACTTTTGACACTTCATCTAGCTGGAACGTGGGTCCCTGCATTTCCCTATTTGCCTCATGCCCAGATATGCACACATGCAAAAATGGAAGTCACAAGTATGTGGTTCATATTTGTGACCTTACTAGTAGCCCTCTCTGAGTTACTCTGGTTTCTCAAGAGCCAGGTTGGGCCAGCTATCTCTCTAATAGTCGATCTCAACCCCTCTGAACTCTTTGGTATTTGAGTAAATTTATGGCATCTCTGATAGCTGATTCCCATCCTTTTTATTCCATTCCTGGTTTAGTCCAACCTGAAGTTCTTTAGGAAATTACATGCACCTACATGCACACTCCTGTACAGTTCTGGCTCCACAGACACAAAGATCCTCTGACCACTCCAGCTGCTGCACTCATGACATCCGTGTTTGCACATGCCCCAGAGAGTCCCTTCACTCAGGAAATCAGATAGAAAGGCAGTTTATTGTGAACAGAGAACTGACTATATTGACCAGGAACAGACCATGGCTAGATAAGCATAGATCCTTTTCTTACACAAGACCAGCCCATTTTATCTCCTTATCCTTCTGTTTTCCAACTTTTCTAACCACCTCGATCCCTCCCTTGCCCCATCTCTGGCTCTTCCATTAGACATTCCATAATAAGTCTTGCACAGTCACAGAACACTCCTTCTTAGCATAGTGAGTGCCATTCCCCATATCAGGGACTCCAGGCCTTTTTGGTGCCCCAGAGAGCTGCCCCTGCGGACTCTTACTGCTGGGTCTCATCAATCCCATAGGGCTCATGATGCTTTCCTGGGTTAGCCCTAGGGGACAAGGGAGCAAGGGCTCATGTCTCTTACCCAGAGTAAAGAGGTTCCTCTGGGCAAAAATAACATTTAATCACATAAGCTAACAGAATCCACTAGGTAGAATTTGTTGTAAATCTCCTGGTTAAAAAATAATATACATTACCTAAATTGCATAATCACTTTACTTCTCTTGGTAGGGAAATCAATGAGGAGACTGAAGATAAGGTAAAACTCCTATCATGATGGTGGTTTCTGTAGACCCATTATCTTCACTAGTGTTGAAACAAAGATCTTTAGAAGAATGGCCACAACAGCACAGATTGAGCATTGGCTGAGAAACTCAACCAATAGTAATGCATTTCTATGGAATATTTTTCAAAATTAATCTAAACTTTATAACAATATTTTGTACATCACTTCCAAATTGTCAGTTGATAAAGGGCTATAATTCTGCATTAAAGAGGCTATACACAAACAAAAGCAGAGTTCTATGATTTATTCAAGTGTTATACTTTTTATACAGCCTCTTAGTCAATAAGGATAATTTGAAATTAATTGAATGAAATTTACTTCATGTCTCACAGGACAGAAAAAAAACAATGTGAAATATCTTTATTTTAGTAGACTTCTGATAAATAACATTATGAAAGGCAGGGTAAAATAAAACCTTCACATATATGTAACCAAGTCAGTTCATAAAACTTACTTTAAAATGAGTGACAATATATTTCTCTTAAATTGCAAAACATAACAGGAGGTGGTCTGCCAGAATTATTCAGTTCAATGAAGATTTTGCAGAAAAAAGTTGTTAACAAATATGAAAAGTAGATTAAATTAATGTGTAATGATATTGTTCAGAAAAAGAGCTTATATTATGGTGGGTGAAGGGATTAAATATGATTTAACATTGAAGTGTTATTGCAGAAAAAAACTTTTCCTGAGATGTATTAAGACAAGTGTCAGATGCAAGAATCTGGGAATAATTGCCTCAATGCATTTGACATCAATGGTATTGGCTCCTTAGCTTAAGAAAAAAGACAGACAATCAGGTTATAATGCCAAGCAGAATTATAAGAGTGGTAAAAAGTTCTGAAAATAAGATTTTGCAAGGAGCAGAGAATAAGAGGATATATGAAGACTGTTAGCACTCCGAATGCAAACAGCATTTATTTAAGGCTGTCTGTCTGCTCAGTATCTACTCAGAGAAGCAGAAGAATCAAGTTGCAAAAGGGAAATTTATATCATGTAACAGAGAAAAAACCCCACCACAACAAAACAAAACAAAACAAAACCTTCAAACAAACAAAAACCTAACATAAGGGAGGTAGAATTCTTGTTACTAAAGGTTTTCTGGGAACAGCATAACAGAAATTTTAGAAATAATCCAGGTGTCATCTTAGAGAAAGGTAATAGACTACATTCTATGGAAGAAGTCTTCCAACTACTTGCATATAAGATTTCTGATTGATAATGTCTCTATAGTGATGTCTCAGAGCTTTTTGGTTTTTTTTAACTTTTGTAGATTTGAGAAGTAGTTGTGTAGTAAATGTAGATTTTAATGTAGCTGTATTATATCCCTTACCCTCAACATAGTAGTTACACATGCCTAACTCTGTTACCGATTCCATATCAATCCCTTTAAATTCCATTAGCGTGCTTAGTCTTCTTTTCAAGATAGAATTGTGCAAAAACAACCTAAAGCCTGGACCAGAAGATATCACACAGATACAGCGACTTCCAAGCCCAGAACTTTGGAGGAACTCCAAGAACTGTGCGTGCTGCAAAGAAGATGAAGATGAGGAAGAAGGGGTCCCAAAGACCCCAAACTCAATTCCTGAAGGGGTGTGTCAGGGGGCAGAACCGGGGGTGCTCAAATCTGGGATTGGATGGACCTTAATATAAAATCATAGAACCACTGTCTGAACGGGCAGGCGTCATGAGTATTCCTTGGGCCCCAGGCCTGAGATTAAAGGACCTCTCTCTTTATTTATCTCCTAAATTGGCCTGGAGTCTTTTTTCTTTGCAGTCACTTAAGGCAACACTGGTCATACCATTGTTTTCTCCCAAGTACAGTGTATACACAATTTGCTTAAATAGATATAAGCTCATTCATTGAATACATGAATCATCAGAAGCAAAAAAAGTCATATGCTGATTTTAAAATCATATTTAATGATAAAGCTATGATTTGTTTTCAAGTTTTATTCATGTGTGCCTTCACCTTTTACTTTTAGTACAAGTGATTTAATTGTGAGCTGTAAAAACTCCCACATAAATCCCTTCAACTAAAAAATGAAAGGGTTGAAATTATCTGTTTCAGACTTCTTAGAGGGGTTTGACCAAGTACTGGATTTGCTTCTTTAAGGAATTTTTTTTTAAGAATGAAATCTTCACCTTTAATAGTTTCTCTGATGTCTCTAGTAATTTATCTAAGCATTTCCTGGAGCATCAGAGAAACCAAGAACAGGTGTCCAAAAGTTACACTAAATAAATATCATGTGTGGTCTTTTTGAGCAAACAAATCTCAAAATGGTACACTCATTGGTTTTCTGAGAGCAATTCAAACACATTTAAGATATGTTCTTTGTACAGGGATATTTGAGTAATTCAAGATTTGAGCTTAGTACTTTTTTTATTAGTTATTTGAAAAGAGGAGATTTAATATATATATATTTATACTTAGAAATTCACACAAATTTCATTAGTTTAATAAGTCTAGCTGTATAATGCCTAGGTTGCAAAAGAATTACAACAGTACAAATCAATTTGCTAAATATTACAGTGCTCAACATCAGTTCCAATTACTGACAAATAATTGGGGATAATGATGGTGAAAAGCAGTTTGAAAACAAAATTGTACTGGTCATGAGGAGATATATTCAAAACTGGTATTGGAATACCAGAATATGAATAATTTTCTGCTAAGCATTTTTATTCCACTTTGTTTCACAGCTGATCAGTTTGTTAACTATTATGTACCTGTGGTTTGAACTTGTTTCACATCCTTTTGTATTTTACCATCACAGCACATATCACTTATAGTGAAAAAATTGAAAAACAATCAAACAAATCAACCAATACTTTGAATGCAGAAAATGCTATTTTTGGTTACCTGTCTCTTTTTCAGTTTTTTGTATCTTAAGAAGTAGACCTGCTGAATCTAAGAAAGTTCTTTGCCACGTTGCATAAATAACTCCTTTCCCTAAGGATAGCCAGAGAACTGGAAATTATTCATCTCTAGTCTCCAATATCCACTTTAACAGCAGTGTCTATGACTCCTAGGGTTCTCATTCCTGCTAAGGTACTTTTTATGCATGGCTCTCTCCAGCACAATATTTTAGCATAGTAAGACTTCTGATATTATGGGATTCTAGCATCACTCCTATAAACTGCAGAAGTGCTGCTATTCCGTACCATAGCACAGGGATTTGAAACACAAGGAAGCTGATTTACCCCAGTTCCCAAGGCAATATCAGCAGCACATCTAATGGTTGTGGTTGAGGCTAAGATGCTAAGCTTGGGGTTGCAAAGGTATGTGGTTCAAGCTACTTGTGCCCCCAGTTTAATGGAAGAACTGAGTCATGGCCCAGAATCCTTAGGCCTGCATTTCTTTCCCTGGAATAAGCTCGCAAAGTCCAAAGTGGAGTAAAAATGTGAATTGCCTTGCAGCCAGATGGAGACTTTCTCCTGATTAACAGCCTGAGAATTCTTGGTGACATGGAGACAGAGCTTGTGATACAGCCAGTATCTAAACCTTAACAAGCAGCTTGTGCTGTAGCCACCAAATCCATTTTATAGGATACAAAATTTTCTGAAGCAAATCTTCTCAGGCTAGGAAAAATCATCGATTCCTAGTAAAGTATTCAAGCCAAGTAATGTCATGTCCAAATTATACTCTCTTTCAAGTTGAGTTCACTCCTCAGTATGGGTGAAATTCTTGGCTATCTTTGTTCAGTAGTAGTTTTATCCTTGAGCTAAATGGAAATTTCCTTCACATGTCACTATAACTGGTCCTGTGTTCCTCTAAGAACAGTTCCTTCACTTGCCTGCCTATGATAGGGGTAAGGGCTTGTATACACACCAAGCTTAATAAAGACAAGTGATTGCATTATACCATGTTTCTCAATGATTTCTATTATTGAATTAACAGGGTTTTTTTGAATAATGAAAAAACCATTTTTAGGGATATTTTGTAATATCTTAGAAAAGAGTTTTTAGAAAAATGTAACTGACATATAAGGACAGCAACAATGTTTAATGATGATAGGTAGACACTTCAAGTAATTTTTTTCATATTTTAAAAACTAACTTTTAAACCTAACTTTTCCTATAAGCTGCTCTGTATTGATATAGTTTGACTGTAATAATGTATTTCTCTCTTTTTTACATAGGTGTTAAACTATGACAGGTGTCTTTATTCAGTAAAAGACCTTTGATGAGAAATGCTGCAAAACTTTCAGACGTATCCATTTTATTTTGATGATATTTAGAGAATCTGTATTTTTTCATGAAACTATTAAACCTGTTAAAAACTGGGGTTTCTGGGGGAAAATATATTCCTCCTTAAATATTTTGAAAGGGAAAGTAATTTTTATTTTGCCAGATCATTGACATTGCAACGAGTACCTTTCATGGATCAAAACCTCACTGTGCATGCTACTGTAGAGGGACACATCAAAATAGTGTTCATTATTCCAAAGCCATTGATCGAACTGTTGATTTTAGTGAGTCAGGTTTCTAAAAAATCTTTTATTTTTTTCTAAAACACATAACTTTTCACTCAAAAACCTGTTGTATGGAAATCTAAGTGGAACATTCAGCATTTATTCCTAGCTTGTTTTGCATTTCTTGGAGGACTGATAATTATCAGCAGAACATCACAGAAGTTATGACATTTCATCCAATGTCCTGTTTTTAAATTTATGGAATATTTTCAATGTAAAGTATGAAGCTATATAAAATAAGGTATGCTAACTTAAGTTTTAATTAATTCCAAAGAAACTTTTCAGAATGAGTTACAACATTGGCCTGTACTGCATCATATAACATAACCTGAGCTGAGAGAGAGTAGCTTGGAGTATAGAAGGGGGACTTTATGTTTGGTTGGTTTGGTTCTGTTTACTTTGTTTTGTTTTTGAAGGGCTACAAGGTAGAGACATTCTGGGATTCAATTCAAAAGATAAAGAGAACTAGGTAAAAAAGGAAACCCAAGTTGATTAAAGAAATTAAAAATATTTTGATTTTAGTATTCTTGCTGTGTTGATTTCACTGTAAAGTCTACATGTATTTTTGTAAAGGTACATGCCAGTCCAATAATCAGGTTAAGCTGTTCTATCATAAGAAAGCTACTGTGTACTCCTACTCATACTCCTTCAAATATGATACACATGTGCTTCACTGGAGTCATGCTGCTGATTATACCCTGAAAACCGCTTTTAAATTAAGGTTTATTGGATCAAGGTTTTGGGTTTTCTATGGCTGTTGCTGTGTCTTTTTTTTCTTTCTTTTTTTTTTTTTTATTGCAACTGAGGTTCACAAGACTTTGGAGTTGTGTCATTACTTTGGGAAATGGGGTTGTTGAAACACAATATCTCTTCTTGGTAAGGATCTGGATCATTCTCATACAGGTAGTTATGCACATTTTGATGGTATTTGCTACATTCTTAACTGGGTACAAAATTTTTGTTAATGTGAATACTGAAATAGGATATACATAAGACCTTAAGAACCTGATTTTTAAATGCATTGAGTTCCTCTAAAACATAATTTTTTGAATGGAAAACATAAGCAATCTACTCAGATTTACATAGATTAAAAGCCTGTTAAATTCTACCAATTTAATCTGACACTCTGAATAAGTATCATTTTCCTGAAGTATGGATTAGAAAAGAAGAATACAACATGCTTTTCACATCAGCTAAGCATTGTAGTTACCAGGACAGTAGTGTTTTACATTCTGGTAATGTTTAATAAACATAAAAGTAAAAAGGAATTTATATTACATAATAAATCCAAAGATTAGGAGTCTAAAAACACTACTGATTGGGGGGAAAAAATTACAACAAAGCATTGTCATATCATTTCAAAGTTAAGAATGACTTGTCGCAAACAAATCAAATTGAGCATTTGATTTAAATGGAACAAGTCAGATGTCTCAAATATAAAATAGACCTTGTCACTCAACATGAAATACATTTTATAATACAATTGAGCTCCCTTGGACAGCAGGGCTACTTACCTATGACTAAAATACTCAGAATGGGGTACTTTAAATGCAAAATCTGGTGTGGATTTAAAGGTATGGGAGGATAAAGATTTTCCAAATATCTCAGATTTTTAGGTCTCTGAAAGTCATCTACAGATGTCTTTTCAGTATTTAGACTTCAGTCAAAATCACACTCCTCATTCTGAACATTTGTTGGTTTATCATAAATACGGGTTCAGAAGCAGCAAATCTTGCATAAACAGTCTACCACAGAAATAAAAGTGTTGGTTAGACACAGAAAAGAGATTCCTTTGAGAATAAGCAGAAGAGAGTTTTGAAGTGGGAGAACACCTTCCATTTCATGTCTAATGGAAGAGAGCACTTAAATTTTGTATGGATACTGGTTTATATAATAGAATTGTTATACCAGTAATTTTAGCTACTGGAATGACTCTAGGAATAACTTTTTTTTTTTTAATGTGGTTGAAAATCCAAGACATTCGTAGATCTTTATTTAAAATTAGAGCTTACACTTAACTGAGTTCTACACACCAACCTTCTGGGAAACTGATTCAAAGTCCTGGAATTATAGAATCATAGAATGTCCTGAGCTGGAAGGAACCCACAAGGACCATCTAAGTCCAACTCCTGGTCCTGCACAGGACCCCACAAAGAATCACACCACACGTCTCAGAGCATTGTCCAAATCCTTCTTGAATTCTGTCAGGCTTGATGCTATGACCACTTTCCTGGGAAGCCTGTTCTAGTGCCTAACCACCCTCTGGGTGAACAGTCTTATCCTAATACCCAAACTAAACCTCCCCTGACACAATTTCAGGCCATTCCCCATCACTGCTCACCATGGGAGGGCATGTCATGATAGGACAAAGGGGAATGGCTTCAAACTGAGAGAGGTAGGTTTAGACTAGCTGTTAGGAAGAAATTCTTTACTGTGAGCATGGTGAAGCACTGGAACAGTGCTCAGAGAGGTTGTGCTTGCTCCATCCCTCTAATGTTCAAGGCCAGGTTAACTGGGGCTCTGAGCAAACTGATCTAGTGGAAAGTGTCCCTGCCCAGGGCGAGAGGGTTTGGCACTACATGATCTTTCAGGTCCCTCCCAACCCAAACCATTCTATGAGTCTACAAAATAAACAAGGAGGTAAGGTAGTTTTGTTTCTCTTTAAAATGTAATCTGACTAATCTAACTTTTTAAGTTTAAATATTGTGTCAACAATTTTCATAAACTTTTTGTGCAGTAAATATGAACATGGGGGGGGTGTGATCTGCAAAAAAGCTCTGAATATTAACAAATTTATTAGGCCTGTAAGGATGAAGGCCTATGATGTTCATCACAGTCACAGAAACAAATTGGAAACTATGTCATGGTACGAAGTTAAAGGAATATTGGTTTTTACTGTTTGGTTTCAAGTTTGTACTAAATGGTCAAATATATGAGAAAATCTGATAGTATTTTTTTATAAAATAAGCACTTGTTGAAAAATTGTATTCTTTTGAGTAAATATCAGCAAGATGGCAAAAATAATGGAACATGGTGATAAAGGGATTTCACTAATTTATTTATACAAATGCTTATGTTTGTACATCTGTGTCTGAGGAAAGATACAAATAAAGATAGGAAGATAAAAGATAGTGGTTCTGCGAATAATTTTCTGTGCCAGAAATACTCTATTTTCCCTCAGTCACTGTTGTTGACATTTGCTTTTGAATAAAAATGTTCTTTCTCTTTCCACTTTAACCTTATTCTTTATTCTTCAGCAAAATCAAAACACTATGTTTATGACATAGTAGTCTACTGCTTGGAAATAAGTGAACTGTCAAAATGTCAACATGATGAATTCATTGCAGGATCACGGAGAAGGTTCATGTGGGCGTGTGAGGAAGAACAAAACCCTGGTAATTAACAGAGAAGATAGAGAAAGTCTTAAAACTTCTGAAAAGTTAATGGCTCTAAATTTCAAGGAACGTAAATGTAAAACATTCCCCACAGCATAAAGGCAAGTCTGCTTTAAAAAACATTGTTAATGCTCCATTCAGCAAGGCACTTGGAGTTCATCCAGAAGCAGAATCACTGCTCTGGGCTGCTGTAGCTGCTGCTTTTACTTTTGTTCATTGGCACTTGACATTCACTCCCGTGAGTCTTTTGCCAGAACAAACGCTTTCCAACTGCTCTATGACTGAATATGCTTTGGTGGACTGGAAAGTTGCTTATGGAATTATCTATAGGCTGTTTTTCCAATTTCTACAGGGCTGAAGGAAGCATCAGGTTTGAGAAATCAAGATATTTTCATAGACTTAGGGCAGACTGGTTGGAAAGATGCACAGCAGAAAAGGCCCTGGTGATGCTGGTTGACAGCAGGCTGAACATGAGCCCACAGGGTGCCCAGGTGGCCAAAAAATCCAATGGCATCCTGGCTTATGAGAAGCAGCTGAAGCAGCTTGAGATCTTTAGTCTGGAGAAAATGAGGTTGAGGTGAGACCTTATTGCTCTCTACAACTACCTGTTGTAGTTGTATCCAGTGGGAATCAGTTTCTTCTCCCAAGTAACAAGCAATAAGACAAGAGGAAATGGCCTCAGGGGAGGTTTAGATTGCATTTTAGGAAAATTTCATTCTTAAAAGGGTTGTCAGACTTTGGAATAAGCTGCCCATAGAGGTAGTGGAATCACCATTCCTGGAGCCATTTAAAAGATGTGTAGATGGGGTTTAATGGTGGACTTGGCAGGACTAGGTTTACAGTTGGACTTGATCTTGAGAGTCTTTTTCATCTTAAATGATTCTATCATTTTATGATTTATCTTTCCATAATATGCCTATATAATATGTGATGCATGACAAGAAATACTGTGTATATAAAACACATAATATGTAATATAGAATATATTATAGAGTATATTAAAACACTCCCTTTAATTCCTGTTCATGAGTCGTCATCAAACTGCATAGGCCTTTTCCCTAAATGGTTTGCACCCATCCTATGTACATGTTATTAACACAACCTGCAGGGACTAAAGAAGAACAAGAATGTATACTGACAGTGCACAGCTTAGTTCCTTTAACAGTCTGAACACATCTATAAGAATGAAACTGCTAAATATTACAAAGGGAGTTCTTTTCCTGGCAATAGCAGAATTTTCATTTCATCTGTTCACTTGATGACTTTAAATTTTCCAAAACATTTATTTTTCTTTCTCTTTATGGTTCTTTTAACATTAATGCCTAGTCCTGCAAAGATTAATGTATAAATCTGATTTCATACATAAGAAAAATAATTACATGTTCACATATTTTTTGCACATTCTGGACCCCCTTGTTGAACAAGTCAATAAGAAATGAAAATCAATATCACATGAACAGAAAAAAAAAACAACTAGAATGCTGATAAAAAAAGGTCACATGAAATAAAAAGGAGACCCTAACATTTTTTTTCTCTTTTCCTTGTACAAAAATCACATCATCTTATGCTGTTTCTTTTAAGTATATTTCAGTAAGATTAAGGGGGAAAAGTAGCTCAAGTTCAGATTACACAAGGAATTTCTGAGAACTGAATATTTTACTCTGCTGATGCTTTTTAAAATTTTCAACAGGAATACAGGGAGGCTTGGTCTGTCTTTAAAAATCGGGAGGGTGTAAAATGCTGCACTTCTTTGTGGTTTGGGTTTTTTTTATTACTTTCCTTAGTTACTATCAAGTACAGAGGTTGCCTAGAAGTAGCTTCTGTTTCTGTGAGTCAGACACAGCCTTTCCAATTACAGGGCAGCTTCTGTGATTGCACAGCCTGTGAAGATGAATGAGCTCCCATGAGCTGCATAGCTGCACGGGCAGATTTGACCCAGGAATCACCTCCTTTACAAGTCTTTTATAAAATCTAAGGAGTATTCTTTAAACTCTTGTAGACACTGAGATTAAGGATGCTACATAGAGACAGAAGATTACTATACTGATTAGTTTTGTAAACCAGAAAAATACCTTACTTAGAAAGGTTTAAGAGAGAGATTTTAAATTTTATCTAGAAGTGAAAATTAAAGGTTGTTTGTATTCAGGGAAAATCACTTTAAAACAAAGAGATGTGTGACTATGCAGCCATTAGTTGTGATCTTTGCTTTTGTTAAATACTGACTAGAATGCAATGAGGAGGTTTTATCAAAAGGAACTGCTCAGTGGTTACTAGTCACACAATTAAAGCAATTGTCTGAAATTTTTCTGCATTAGTAAAGCTCTAAAAATCATAAAACAGCAGGGATCAGAGAGACATACAGCTTAGTATGTCTCTTACTGCTGCTTCCAATAAAAAATGTGCTCATTGTTAGGATAAGCTGACTTGTGCTTTTAAGATTTTCATTGCTAATGACTCTGGTTCAGGGTCAAAACATACATGAATTTAAAAAAAACTCAACTGAGAAATCATGTACATTTTATGCAAAGGATGGTGATCCGGCTACTACTCCACTGCTTTGTGGTCTTTTATACTATGATAAGGGATCTTAAAATGTGTACATGTGCTTGGCAGTAATTACTAGTGATTTTTTATTCCTGTGTAAATTATTATATAAGGTGCACAATGATGGAAAAATGTGCTGGAGCTGCTACCATTGCATGTGTAGGAAGAAATATCTGCCTTATAACTCTAAACAACAATTGACAGGCAAAGCCACGGTTTCAGCGATGCAGCAGTTCAAACATTCATCTGAAAGTATAAATACTTAAGGATTACGTTAAGAAAATAACCTGTGTGATATAGTGACAAGGAAATCACTCTCATATAACTCAGAAAAGCTGGTTTTAGTGTGACACTATCCCTTTCTCTCACATTCATTATATGAATATCTTAGGAATGAGGCACACGAAGCTGTGAGGGCAGCATTTATAGAACCAGGATCAAATCTCTCTAAGGCGCTCTGTGAGCAATGAATTTTAAGTGATGTGTGGTTTTCATAGTGGGCTTTGTACATGGAGGGATAATAACATCAGAGGATTTCCTGCTCTTCTTCCCTATTTGTTTGCATGCCAGATTTACTTCTGTGTTAGTCCACAAAGCACAAGTGGAAAAATAAAAAGTCTCTTAACTTAAGGAGATGTCCCTCCTATGTGACCAGAAACCTGAAAAATAACCTCTAAAAGAGGTATGTAGAGTTCCAACTTTCTCTGAATGCAGGATTCTTCCTGTATAGTACATTAAACTCATTATCTAGACCTTGTATTTTCAATGACCACAGTAGATTAAAAAGCAGTTTATTCATATGAAACTGTGCTCTGAAGCACTAGGAAGAATGAAAAACAGCAAAAGTGTTTTGTGTCATTTGACAGATATGAACATTAATACAGGGATCAGAAATAAAAAATTTTAAGTTTTAGTGATTTTTCTAATGAGGCATTCTCTTAAAAAATGAGCTGACATGCAATAAAACAATCTATTCCTCTTGTGGCAGTCTTCTTTCTTTAAATTATGTGGCTTTCATAAAGGATTAAGTTCTATCTCTACAACACATATCTTGGTCAGAGGTAGAATACGATTTCTTCATTAAAATCTTCTTCATTCTTTTTGTGTCTTTCGCCAAGCTAAATTCACTTTCAAAATTCACTTTCAGAATTTGGCACACGCCTGTTCTTATTCTTCAGATTGATTTAAACCATTTTCAAGATTACAGTTAGTTGCACAGCTGTATACACTCAAAACATATTCACATCCATATCTTCTTTCACTGACCTTTTTCCATGTAAAAAAACTACGTGTGCAGGGAAGTAGCTATAAGACAATATCAGATTTAGAGCAATGTCAAGGGCTTGTTTTAGATGTTGTTCCTTTAGTTATTGTGATAAAATCTGCTTCCCGATTAAATGGACAAACATATATCCTGATAGAAAAATAAATAACTACACTCTTGGATCTCCCGACAATGGAGATTCCACAACCTCCCACAGCAACTCGTAGCAGTGCTCAGTCAGCCTCACAGCAAAAAAGTGTTTCCTGATGTTCAGATGGAATGTCCTGTGTTTCAGGACATTGTTCTGGACATATTGCTTCTTGTCCCATCTCTGGACACCACGGAAAAGAGCCTAGCCACTAAAGTGGTGTCTTCTTTTCATCTTCCCTTCAGATACTTTTATACTGTGATGAGTTACCCCTTTGAGCCTTCTTTTCCCCAGGCTAAATATTCTCAGCTTTTTCTTCTATGACAGATGCTCCAATCTCTTAATCATCTTTGTGGCCCTTTGTCATGGCTGGACTCTTTTTGGTATGTCCACGCCTCTCTTGCTCTGAGGATCTCAAAACTACACATGGCACTCCAGGTGTGGCCTCACCAATTCTGAATGGAGTGGAAGTATCCCACCTTTATCCTACTAGCAACAGTCCTCCTAATTCATCCTGGGACAATTTTAGTCTTCTTTGCTGCAAGGACGCATTGCTAATTCACAGTTAATTTGGTGTCCTCCAGGACTCCCAGGGCATTTTCTGCAAAGCAGCTTATCAGCTAGTCCACCCCTGGCATGAGCTGGTGAATGGGGATGTTCTGCTCCTGGAACAGGACTTTGCACATTCGCTTGGATTGCTTATGCCCTACTATGCTGTCCATTTGAAGATACCTATTCTGATACCACCCCCATAGAAATCCATTTTTTAAAGATATTGTGAACAGATGAAATAGTTGGAAAAGCATTAATTGATGTTTTTGCAGCAGCAACTATTGCTGGAGTTTTGGAGTTGTCTAAACAGTGCACTAGGAATTGAGGACTGTTATGTACTTTTCTTAGCAGTGACATTTATTTCCTCAATGGCCTTGTTATCTCTCTGCTCAACTGTACTCACTGGTATAAAAAAATTATGATTTCTATTTATAAAATGGGGGAGACTTTCAGGAAGAAAATAGTTTTGGAGAGTTGCTGTAGAAATTATTCTGTTTAATGCACTAAACTGGGACATAATTAGTCTGGTTTTGGTTCCATCCTCTGTCACAAACTTTCTATTACTTTACCAACAGTTTATTAATAATTTATCCTTACTTTCTTCAGTATAAAGATGATAAAAAAATTAATTTCTTACTTTTTTCCCCTTGTTCAATAAATAAGGCCCCAGAAAGAGGTACTTTACCCCTTTAAAATATCCTGTGCTAGTTTAGATTCTTCAACAATTCACACTTATTAGCACGACACTACTTTGCAGCACTTACCATCTTGAAACCAGCCAATGTCATACAGGGATGCTTAAGCTTGTATTCCTCCACCACAAATGTCTTCTATGCGGTTAGAGGCTGCAGTGTTTGCTCAAATCCATTGAAAATTCCTCCCACAAAGGATAAGCTGTATAACTTCACGTCCTGATTCTGCCAGTAACTCATTGTACAACTGTCTGGATCTGAAATTAAAAATTACTCACACATACATTCTGATAAAAATAGCTCAAACAGCAACTATAGTATTCAACATCATTAATTCCATTTTACAATTATTTGACAGACCACATCTTCCTGTAGTGACTATTATCCTACACAGAATTTATAATATAAATTAGGAGAATTTAAATATGTATTTATGAATCAAGCCAATAACTTGTGATGCTCACAGAAGGCCAGTATATGCTTATTTAAATCAGAATCTCAATGCTTTATTAAGGGGACATGGGTTTGCATTACTTCTGCAAGTGCATACGTAACTCAATCAGTGATCTACTAATTCTTCCCTTTCTTAACTATTTTTCTATTTCATTGGCAAAACTCTCTGTACACAATCAGTCTGAATATAATGAATATTTCTACAATGCTTTGCAGGTATTTTATTAACTCAAACATTATCATGAAGTGTGGAATAAAAATGAATGATAGTCCAAATATTAATATAGATAGTATGAGATAACCCTTAAATAAGTGAGTTTATTCCTTTTTATATTATTTCCTTTTCAAACTACTGCTCAAAGCAAAAATCATGATCAGAAGTAAATTTGGGCCTTCTTTCTTTTTAATCAGATAGAGCTGAATTTATACTCCCAAACAGGATGTCAGGAAATATGGTTTCTAGGTCAATGATTTAGGAGTTTTCTTATTCTCTACATAGAATCAGTGCCATCTCTTTCAAAATCTCATTCATTCATATGGCCATCATAAATATAAATTTAGGGCTGGACCTGGTCAGAAAATGGCATGGGAAAAGATCTTAAGCATGCCTGGTTATCTCCAAAGGAGGGACCATTTTAAAATATTTTTTAGAATTTCTTGTGAGGAATACTTGTCAGAGAAACTTGAGCCTTTACTTGAACTATGACAATTTGCATCCTGTTCTAAATATCACTATTATCATAATCTAACACTGTGAAAATCTGGTCTTAGGTGACAAATGTATACTTTCCTATTCAAAGGAGCTCTATAAAAATATCCATTGCCCAAATTGTAGTCACGAAGAAAGAACAAGATATACCGTAGAGAATGCTAAATGAAATACCAGGAAATCTAAGACTTTATTTTATACTAAGAGCAGGTCCTGTATGGTAATATGGACTGAGCTGTTAAAATCCTTTTTTAATATGCAGAAATTTTGCCTGTTGTTGTCCACATACCTCCAAAAATGTAGGTTCAAAAGTAAATAAGCATAACTTGATAACTGAAATAACATTGCCAAACTTTGATATCCTATTTTAGGGTCTCTGTATAAATAAATGAAGTAAATTGGCTACTAACTCGTATCTTCTGACTCATTGTTTGGAGAGGTATTCCTACCTCTACACACTATTGACAGACGTCTACCAGAATTATCTGATAGGAATTTACATCTTATAATGGAAATGCTGTACTGAAAGAGCTACCTTTCAGTTTCTGACACCAACAAAATAATTATACACATCGTATTGTAGTAACTATGTCAGCACCGATATCCTACAGAATAGTAAGTTTTAAAGTCTTACTCCAAAGAAGATTTTAAATATGAGAAGAAAGGTCTATCTAGCCTACTGTTCATGTTTTCTTTGCCTTAATTAACTGAACTGACCACCTGCAATGCAAACTGTCATCATGTCTGTAAAGACCCAGACTTGCTTGTCAAGTTACTTAAAAGGACTTTGGGGTTTTCTTCTTCACTCTGGGGCGAGACTGAGGCTTGGGGGCAGGATGTAGGTCGTTGCTTCTGGTGTACCAGTGACTGATGGCCACTCCCGGGCTGTCCCAGCAGCTCTAGGGGGTGTGGTGTGGAGCAGAGTACCATCCCACCTTCGCAGAACTTGCCCTGCCCCCTCCCCCACACACCTTAGATGTGTTTCACACCTTAGTTTCGAGCTAGAAATAATTTTTTCCAGTTTCTCACAACACCTTGTAACAAATACATTTTCAAACCAATATTTTTGTGCTACCTGACATGGCTTGGATAGTCATCTATAAAGGTAATTCATATTTCTCTTTCAAAGTCTTCCATGAACTTTTCCTTAGCCTCAATCTATTCTATTAACCACTACTGTCTCAGTTTTCCTTGCTCTGCTTTGTATCCTTTTGTGAACATTTGTTCTGTTTCCTCTATGAAGTTTGAAAAAATTAAGATTTTATTAAAGTCTATGGATCTCCTTGTGCTCTAAACCTGTGCAGTGCTTTGAGTAAAAGTATTCTGTATGTGTATAACGCAGCTGGATGCTATGACAATAATAAAGCAAAAGCAACAATGTGGTATATAAAAAATCATTTTTCATGAAAAATTGATTCCTTTGTACAAGAAATAAGCAGCTGGTATAAACAAAAATAAAAGAGTCATACCTCAAGGTCTGTCTCAGTAAAACCTTGAAAGGAACTATTATTTTTTTCCACAATTAAAAAAAAAATACAATTTAGCATTTTTCCACCAAAATTAACTACTTCAGAGGTCTTATTAATATTTAAATATTTTTTCATACTTTTAAAAGACCCTCAGGCATGCTCCACAGCTCAAACAGTTTCAGCCATCAGAAGAAGACAACTAAAAAGGAACATGTTCTTACAACATAAGTAATGGATTGAAAGTGCTGTGACAAAAATTTTATAGGTGTTACCTTGTCTTAGAATTCTTTGTCAGAATAAAATCATTATTTTCTGATTTCTGGCAGAGGTATGGACAGATTTTCTATACATAAGTTGCACACAGTTATTGTGATTGAGATGTATAAAACTGGCTGTGTCCATTTTAATTTTAAAGATATTTCCAGGATATGTTAGAATCATCACTTCAGGATGATATTTCCAGGATATGTTAGAATCATCATGACAAGGTGGTAGGAACATTTCTGGGATTTGAAAAGTTACAGCAATTGAATGACCTGCAGCAGACTGATACCAGCCTGAAGAAGAATCAAATATTTGTAAATCCTAGGTAAGTTTCACAGAATCCTTAAAACCTTTCCAGATAGAATTTCTGAAAAGAAGGGAAACATCAAAGTACCATAGTTCCAGTCTAGAAGGACAGTTTTACATTTGTAGAAACTTTATTTCATTTCTACAGAGGTTATAGTGAAAAATGGTATTTCCTGCATTGTGGGAACTGTTTTGTTTTTGGTTTTTTCCAAAGGATAACACTACATGATACAGTGGAAACTAAAGCATACCTTACTGTATTTATTAAGCCCAGAGGTAGAATTTGGTTTAACAGAAAAAGCAAGGAAAAAAAATCAGAAGATTTTTGTGCAATTGAAAATTGTGTAAATAATTTCTACAGGATTTTGGGATGAGAAAGAAAATTATTGAGTTTCTTGTTTTACCTTCCTTCCTTCCATGTCCAGGTCATTACCAGTGTATTTGCTCTTTCTGGTAAGGTATTGTTCCTTCTAGAGTTGATTGACTTTGCCTAAATAATTGTATACTAGTTGGAACAAGGTCTTAACCCTCAGCCTCCTGATGACAAACTGTGATGGTTTGAAAATTACCGCCCCCCTGAGAGCCGGGGGGCCTAGAGGTGATTGGGTGCCAGGGTCGTCTCCCCTGGAGGGCCAAGCACTGCTCGTTTTGTTCGCTTCTGTGAAAAATCATATATACACAACCGGCGGAAGTTGTTGGCAATCTGGCAGTTTTTGTCTGGCTGCTGCTGTGTCTGCTGCTGTGTGGGTGTGTGGGAGTGAGAAGGGTGAGAGGATAAGTTCACCACTCCCCTCTCCTTTGGACTTGGTTTTGAAACTTCCAACAGCCCTACTGATAAGCTGTTATCAAATTGAGATAGAAAAATATACAGATCTTTCCTTGACCTTCAAGTTTGCAAATAAGAATAAATTGTTAATTTAGGTCTATACTTCTGGTCATTTATGAGTTCTACTTTAGGCAAAAACTTGGAAATTGTTTAAGCTGTTACTAAGGAGATGGTGAGTCATCCTGAGTTTCTATAATCACTTAAAGGTGTTGCTGTTAAAAATGTTAGATATCTAACTTGTTCTGGGAGATCAAACTTGTTCACCAGGTTTCTATTAAAATTGCTGTTTTCTCTTTCAATTGTAATTGTCTTTTCTCTGGTCACTGACACTTAAGGTATGAAAAAGTATTTTAATAGTTTTTTTTCAACATAGAGGTAAATATATGTTTCCAATGACCTTCTCTTTCTCATCAAATCTCTTCTTCATCCCTGTTGCAACATTTCTCTCATCTTCTCTTGTTTTATTTTATGTGTATATATATAGGCACTTAGATATGTTATGTGCTACTCATACTACAAGACTGAGTGTAACACCATTTTTAATCAGTGGGACTTTTTATTGATTATGTCTGTTCTTCATGAAGTTATGTAATCAATTTTTATTCTTCTTTTTTACCTCAAAGAAGTAAAATGGGCCTTTTGTTGCTGTTTTTTTTTTATTAAGTGCTTTGCCCAGTTTAGGGTGTTGCAATTAAAACAATCTTGAAAATGTGATACTGAAAGTAAACAAGTAGACCTGCTTTTGTTATAATCCTATCAAATGAAAGAAATCCACACTTGCCTCTATTCTTTCCCTTGATTCTGCATTAATCAAAGGAAATTTTCTGGAACTCCCTGGTAGTACAGGATGCTGTTGCTAGGCTAAAGGCAAGAAAAGAAATGTACTACAGAATCTCCCTGACAGAAAACTGAACATAAGATTTTCCTGCTTGGAAGTCCTTTCTGTTCTGCCTTCTTGCACACTGTACACTGACAGGTGAGTATCTCAAAAGAGTAGGTTCAGTACAAAATAAATAGAGGTCTTGTGCTATTGCTGTTTGCCGAGGAGCTGCTGTCTGAGCATGTGCTCTGATCATCAAAGCTTAAGTATTTCTGAAGCATTTCACAAAATTCCTTTTTTTTTCCCCTCCAGGAATTTTATAGTATCTGTGCCCTTGCCCAGTTGTATTCTCTTTTTCCCAGTGTGTACTGCATTCCTGCTTTTACCAGAGGGCAACTCCCTAATAATTCTAATAGCTTCATAAGAGCACCACCTGTGGTATAATCTGGGCACTTCACATACCTCTGGCACTTGCCCCGTTATAAGCTTAAGTCTGAACATATTGTTCTTGCAACCCCGGAGAGTTTTCTGAAGATCTAAAGGAAAACTTGATCAGGGAAGTGTTACAAGAGCTCAAGCTGTATTTTACAAAGGTGTGCCTTGGTCCTTCAAGGAAAGCAGTGGGGGCGTTAGATCATGTGGCCTGGTTTGTGTGAAACACTAAATTAAGTCAGCTGTGGCCTACAGACAACTGAACATGATTGACTTAGCAGTAACTCTCAGCTGAACTCTAAATTTCCAACCAAGCTAGAAATAGCTTTGTAAGAGTCAAACCTCTTTGGAGCTGCCCAGCTCACTGGTCAGGCAATTCTCAATATAGCAGAAACCTGAAGTCCTGGCTACTGTAATTAAGGTTTACTGAGGCCTTTAACTTCAAAGCAAGCAAGTTCTAAAGATTCAGAGAAGTTTTTGGTGCTTCCCCCTGCAAGCAAGAAATTCTTCAAGTTTCTAAATCACCCAAAGCATTTTTTATCAACTTCTTAAAAACGATAACTGTGAAAGGGCCAAAGCTTGTTCTTAGAAGTCCTCAGAAGTGAGAAAAATGAAAATAAAACAAAATGGGACTGTATGAGCTACATTAAAAGAAAAAGAAATAACTTTTACAACTAATTTTGCCACTAGTGGTCCCAATAAGACTATGGGAAGTTGAAAATTAATAAAGTAATCTAGACTAAATTCTAACTATATCCTGGAGTTTTCATGATATATCATAAGTGAGTATGAGGAGAGATAAGCAAGCTCTTCAGATTCACGCTGCTCTAGTTCTTACTTGAACAAATAAAAGATCATGAAAGTTATTCACTTTGAGTCAACAATGATATTTTAGGACCATCATAAAACTTCCCAGAGTAAGCAATTGGGATGATTTCAGATAGATGTCTGGAAGGTTCAAGAAGTCTGTGAAAACACAAGGTTTAAGAATTTAATGTTTGTTTTCATAAAGTCATGTTTGTTCTTTGAGGACAGATGGTTTGAAAACATGAATGACATAGGTGCACAAAGTAAATAGAAATTTGTACAAAAGGACGGGTCATTGTCGGAACCCTGAGTCAGAGTTCAGAGGCTTCACTGTTGTTGCTCTTTAAGAACTGCTTTGGAAACTAGTCAGTCTTCTCACTGATCTGGAGTAGAAAAGTGTAGCAGTCTGGTAGTAAGATATGGACATAAAGGTAATATAAACATCTTCTGAAATGCTGATGAAATCTTCAAACAGGCTGATAAGCACTACAGAAGCTGTTTATATTATTCCCATACTTGCAGTAGACACATTCTTAAAGAAATTTAACAAGCTTCACCATAGAAATTAATGTCTTTGAATTCAAGAAACAATCAACACCAAAGTGTGAACTGAAATCTGGACAAAAGGTACCCCTACAGCTCAATTTCCTTTGCAGTTTATTTCTTCAGATATGTCTGCACCTGCAACCGTCATTTGTATATCAAATGAAACCGTGGTAATTCCTGTAATTTTCTTGGATGAAGATTTTGTGTTAAAAGCCCATGTTTTTAATAACAATCTTTAATCATGTTAATAAATGTTAGAAACGAAAAATGGCATTTTCTCTGATTTTTTATATTTTTTTTCCCCTCAAAAATAATTCTTTCCAAGTTATCTGAATAATTTTCAAGTTATAGCTCTAAAACTATCTAGATAGATTTTTTAGAAAACCCTTCAACTCTTTTTTATGAGATTTTGGCACTTATTTTCAAAAATATTTAAATAATAAACAAACAAGCAAAAAATAAGGGCTTAATTAGTATAAAAATGTAATTTGTGTCTATCCTTTCACTTTCCCAAGCTTCCGTACACAAGTTGCCTGTAAAACTTCTAGAAAAAAAGTTATATTATTCCTCTCATGCTTTCAGTTATTTTATTCTCTGCTCTGAAAAACATGTATACTCCTAATTTGATCCTTTTCTATGTCAGCATACGGCATACTGACACATTTTACATAGTATAATTATGTATTTATTTCATTGATCTTGCTCCTCCAGTGCACTGTCACTTGTAGTTAAGACATAAAAATCTAACAAATCTAAGACTAACAAATCCCTCGACTAACTTTGCTGGAGGCCTTCAGCAATCTGTGATCTCAAGCTGATCATTGTCTTAATAAGAAGATTGATGTGAATAATGCAACATACATAAGACTTCAAGAAGTAGCTTAATTATTTAAATTTATTTTTCTGTTGTTCTTGAATTTGCAAGAACCTTACTATTCTCTTAACATTTTTCATGTGAGTTTGCGAGAGATAAGAAATGTTCTTCTAATACTTTTCCTCCTTGAAAAATAAATAAATAATAAATAAAACTTCAAGTCACACAGTTAAACCCTCAGTTCAAAAATGCTAAAGAAATGCAACATATATATATATATAATTTGTCTTCTCTGATTCAGCTTTCATTATGAATATGATACTCTATGAATGTCTGAAATATTACAATGGGCATAATACATTCCCAGAACAATCCTAATACATATATAGAGCACCTCAGTGTTTTTCATTGAAAACTCAGAGTCTATTCTCTATTTATGTTCGTTTTATGCTAACTCATCACAAAATTTAATGAAATTACTGCTTAAGAATAGTTCAATGGTAATGATACAATGATCTAGTGGCATACGATGTCACTAGAAATAGAGCCTACGAATTTAAGCATATATTCTTCCAACCTGTAGGTTGCAAAAGCTTTTTACAGATGGTCTTCAATAAACAGAAACTGACCTCAGAAAGATCTAGATTACAATCAATAAAAATATGCTATTTTTCTAAAGGAATGGCAATAATTTTTGCAGTTAAAAGTTTAAATGAATTTAGGTGGTAAGACAGGTGGCTTACAGGAACTGAAATGTGATTTCAGCTCCAGATCTAAACAAGGTACAAAACTGTCAAAACCTCAAATTCTTCCACTCTTCTAAAATTAATTTCTATATTTGTTTCTCATACACAGTAATGTAACATTTTCCTTTCAATACTCTATTGTATTAACATTTTGCATTTTGTCTTTACATATAATATAAACTTTTTCTTTCTCTTTCTCTCTTGTCCTCTTTTTTCCACACAAACACATACACACAGAGTTCAGCTGGGTTTGATGTTCTGGACAAGAATTTCATAGGCTTTACCTATGAACATAACATTTCTGGAGAAGACTTCAGCAGCATTGTAGCCTGCAGAACTAAGAACCTGTTTTAAGCCTCAGAGAAAAACAGCTGTTCTTCTGAAGAACTCCTGGTTTTCAGCTCTCAGTCTTCACTTCTTGTCTCTAAACTTTGCTCATTTTGTACCACCTCCTAAATACTCATACCAGTTTTTACTCTATAGGTCTTTTGTATTTTTTTAGCATTTTCTATTGATGTCTACCTTTGTTACCAAACTCACATCTGTCACCTATTTAATACCTGAAAATAATATTTTTTGTCTTGACTCCCTCTTTTTATTGTAACTACAAAAAGTGTGTTTCTTTTAATATTCTTTTATTTTCATGCTGAATTTTTCTACTACTTTTCTTTATATAAAAGAGGTGACACATCGTGAGGAAACACAGAGCTGATCTGCATTGACCTGAGCTAAAAACTCTAGACATGAATTTTTCACACAGTGCAGTGTTACCTTCCTGAAGATAACAGCATCCAAGATTCCCGAAATAACATGTAAATGTAAAAGAATGTGCAAATAATTGTCAGAATCTGTAATTTTAATGAAAACATAATATCAATAAAAGGCATGTTTTCCTTTTTGAATTACCTTGAATTTCATATTATTTAAATCCAAACTTAATGAGTTCATTTTAATTAGAAAATACATGAAATAAATTATGATGAATGACATTTGAATGCTTAGAGGCTGAAAGGGAGTAAATAGCCTGTGTGAAACTTTCCTTCTCTCTTAGATAAACAGCAAAAATTTAGTTGCTTTTCGCCACTTAGTTCAATTTCTTACTTTATGAGAAATGTATCATCACATAAAACTCAATCCCTATAGTAAGTTATCTTCAATAATTTCAATTCAAATAAAGAAAAGTTTTAAATAAGCTTTCTTTGTGAAAATGCTGTTATTTTTCAAAGGTTGACATACTGTAAGAAAAGAGCTAAGAACACGTAAGAATAGCCTCTTGAGTTTGAAGAAAAATTTAATTTACACAAAAGAGGATCAAACTGAAAATTAACTTTTTTTTTCAGAATACAAAGAAAAGGAATTCTATCAAATATTGATCTATGTGTGACATTTTGATGCCTAACTGTCCAGGGAACCTACCTGTCCTCATATTTCATCTGTATGGAAAAATTTAGGCACTTGAGAGACCATTAAGTCTAAGAAGACAGGGTAGTTTCTGCTATTTCACATTAGGAGTTGTCTCTTCTTCCAGCCTCAGCCCAGGACCCTCCTGCCCAGGTGCTGGAGCCCAGCCTGGTGCCCAGGGACCCAGGCTGAAGAATAGAGCTGCCTCTTTCCCCTTTGCGAGGTGGACCAGGAGCAAAGCTGAGCTCAGGACCCAGAGACACACACCCAGGGGACACTGACATGGTCAGTGAGACAACTGCCACAGCGGGGGGGCTGCGTTCCACAGCACCTACGTACAGGACTCAGCTACAGCACAAGCACAGGCAGGAAGTCCCCTCTCAGCAGAGAGAAAATGTCACTGGTGTTGGCAGACACACAGTTTTCCAATACCACTGCTGGGATCCCAGGCCCTCTTACTCACCCCATGAATCTCCTAGTCTCTGCCTGGTCCAGCGTGGTGCTTGCTAGCCAAAGGACACACGCACTCACACAGAGAGTGGGATTGTGCAGAGAGACAGCTAAGCAAACAGTTAATGAGAAGATGGGATAGACTGCCTTGATCAGGTGCGAGGTTCAGTAAGACAGACATAAGGACCATCCACATTTCTTATGTCACCAGCCCCTTCTATACTCCCTTTGTTCCTCTCTGATCCCCTTCCCCTGCACACTTCTCATCCGCTGGCATAGTCCCACTGACAGTCCACCCCTTTGCCTCCAGCATCCCAGACTCTTATTTTTCCATCCTTATCAGAGAGGAACATCACTACTTTTTCTGACATGGATGTATTCAGTGTGAGAGGTGAAGCAACTGCACATTTGAGATACCTAAGAAGAAGACTTGCTATTAATCAGGCTTAGCCTAGTCAAGTCTGAGGCATTTGTAGATGTGAACAAAAGCAATTTCTAAAAACACAATTTAAGAAATGTAGATAGCTACACTTTTAAGATATCAAGGGTCTGAAAGACGCAAAGTAAGGATTAAGAAAACTATATTTTGGGTTTCAAAATATTAAAAAGGTTTAATTCCTATTGTGGAAGTACTTGACAATGTTTTTCTTTGGAAAAAGGATAAGAATGTGAAAATAAGTTTGCACATGGATTATGCATTATTTATGAAGTACATACAAGATAAATCTCCAGGTAAGACACTTTCTCAATGCCAATGTTAATGTTTACTGTGACAACCCTATTCATGTGTGCTTCTGTTTGGTAATTTGGTAAATGTATCCCCTGCTACCATCATTGAAAACATAAATATTTCAATTATTTATCCCTTATCTGAACTTTGAAACAAACTGAGACTTCTTCTTTACCTTCAGATGTTCTATCACAGACTATATGGTTCTGCTACCTGGTTTATACTCTTTCATTTGTGAACCTTGATGCAAAGATATATGGCTCAGTACTTAGAACATGAATTTGGAGAGGTCTTTCAACACTTTATAACATCAGAACTGAAAAGTACATGAGTTGTACTGAAGGAGAGGTGATAGAAAAAAAAATTATTGGAATTCAGCGGAACACTCACTTTTTTGTATGGAAAGAGCTAAACAAGAAATAGAGGTATTGGAACTTACAGCCTTTACATAAGAAAATATTTCCATTTCTGAACATTAAACACTGTCGTAATGACAAACTTTATCATTTTCTAAATGAATCACTAGTTGGTAGCATATGAGTTTGTCTGTAACATTGTTTAGTAAAAGCTCTAACTCTAAGCAATTGAATTAAACCTCAAAGTTCCTAGCATCATCTTTTCTTTGAAAGCACTATTTCTGCAGCTCCTTCTCCCAGATCCCCTGATTATAATTCAGTAGTGCTCTGGGTAAGCAGGTAAGATCTGTCAGAGCAAGAAAAGAAAATTTCAGGAGTGACAGAATTTGACATAACATCAGATTTTGTAAAGGTTAAAAATCTTTAAAAAGCAGGTTTTGGAAATGCTTCTTATGCATGCACTGGAGTGCTGTGCAGCTCCAAATGAGTGGTAATAAAACATCACTTGTTTGTCATGTGTTGTTGGTCTGATTCTTGCATACACTGTCAGAAAAAAGTTATTAAATAAAGATGTTTAATTAAGGATCCAGCCCTGAAATGGTAGATGTCTTCAAACAGGTTATTATTAAAAGAACAGTAACTAACTAATGAATGTACTTTATGTTTCCAAAACCTGCATTGGGCACTTAGAATAACTGAATGCTAAGCAGAACAAGAAGTGAGGAAGTCACAGTAATCACAGTAAAAGAATAAAATGTTTGTAATATTCACCTATTTTTTTACATATTGGTTTTGTATCGTCACAGTTTACGGTAGTACATTGTCAGTGAAACCTAGCTGAAACCTGCATTTACTAAAGAAATTAATCATTCAGTTTTTATGAGAAGAAAAGGTGTTACAGCATCATAGAGAACTCAAGAAACAAAATTGTTTGTATTAATACTAGTAATATTCATACTCAGCTTATCCAAATCACACAGTGAAGCAGCTGATTTTTTGTCTCTGTGAATTGCATTTACAGTTGTCCTACTTTTTAAGTGTGCGATACCTATTTGATGCTCCCTATATCCCCTAACTCTAGGTCACATAGAAGACTGCTTTATGTAAATCTTACAGTTCAGGAAGCTGCCTCTGGATTTGTGTGTGACTAGGACCCTGGATGACATAAACATAAAAGCAATGAAAACACTGGTATGCTCAAAATTTTTTATTCACTTTTTCAAGTCTCTCACAAAGAAAGGGATTTTTACTTCTATTGACTTATTTGTTAAGAAAAAAGTTGACCTGATATGTGCCATTTTTATTATTATTCCTGCTTAATTTCTATATTTTACATAACCTAAAAGCTGACAACTAGAGAACTAATAAAACTATGATGCCACTGCAGGTGAGGAAAGAAATTTGAACAGCATAAGAGAATGTCATTTGTTGAGACAATTTTTTTTCACTATGTTTTAAAATGATTACTTTCTTTTTGAACCAATGATTATGTGGGAAAATTTCTTGTTCCAGAAAAAGTAGAAGTTAAAACCAGGAAAAATCATCTTAATGAGCAAAGGAAATTTTAGGCTCCTTTCTGAAAATGAGAAAGAAAGGAAGTAGAAGACTGAAGTAATTTGTGCAAAATTATCTCCAGGTTGCCCTTAAATACAAATGCTGCTGCAAAATATTTTAAATAATAATGCTTACTACGCTTGTAACAATTTGTGGTTGCAGCCAGTGCTAGTCAGAAAAATTATACTGTATTTATAAATTAATGTTATCATAGTGTCAAAGTTCTGCAGAAACATGTCAGTAAGATTATTTTTTGTTGTTTCTTAGAGGAAAACAATAAAAAACCTGTAAGTTTTGACAAAGAAGTAAAAAAGTATTTCTTGGAAATGCTGTTGGGTGCAGAGTACACGTGACCTCTTTTCTAATAATATATTGCTGAATAAGTTTTCTCAATGCTTTCAGTGCAGGGAAAATAACAAGAGGAATTGCTATTGCTCATTGCTGTTTCCAGAAAAGGACTGGTTTTACCATTTCCATGTGGCTAGGCTTGCAGGATGCATCTATATGCACTATCTTCTTTTTTATAATGGACACGTTTTCCTTTGACAATCTCTGCATGACATCATGACTTCATATGTCACCTTTCTTGAACCCAAAGTAGAGCTCTGAAGAGTTTCATGTGGTACCATGACTTGAATACAGTTGCTATGGAGTCTCTGAAATGTCATGCAGAAAACTTCCTGCAATAATTCAACCACCCTCTGACTTTTGAATCAAAAAGAAAAACATATATAATCTTCCACAGCAATCAGATAACAGGTGCTAGTGTGAATATACAGTTTTTAAGTATTTCAGCAAAATCTTCAACTTGCAGGAAAAAAGATGCTTCTTTGTTGTGCAAATGTAGAGTAAATACTTCATTTAGGTGACCTGTCACTTTTTTTTAATTAGAGAAATTAATTGTTCTATGGAACTGTCAGTTTCTAATCTTTTACTAAAAAATGCACCTGAAATCACTACTGAGTAATATTTTTTCAAAATTTCTTTTATTTGCTTCTCAGTAAGAACATTAATTAGTTGTCTAATCTGGAAAAGAGAAGTTCTGGCAATATCTCAGTATTACAAGGAATGTTAATTATATTCATTGTTTCTTACATGAAGACTTAGTGAAGTCCAGAAAACGTTATTCTGAATTGCTACACAACATCTTCATACTGTGCCAAAACACTGTGAGCATCTTCTATATCAATACAGCAATATGTACACAACAAATCAAATGGAGGGGAAAAAGAAGAGTTTTTTCTTTAAGCAGGACCTTCTCTATACCAAAATTTTGTGCAGAACAATGGGCAGAACAACTTAGCATCTCAGCAAAATCATAATTTGATAATTCTTTTTGAGTGATGCTGTATCATTTAAAAAGAAATATACAGTTTTCCAGAATATTGTAGTTTGAATAAAATTGATGAAACAATTTGTTTTGATTTCTCAACCCTGAGACCAATTTGGCCCAAGCTATAATACATCTTTACTATAGAAGAAAAGATAGGAAAATAACCCCACAGGGTGGAATTTTGTTTGTGAAAGGAACAACGAAAATGTTCATTAGCTATTTTGTGAATTTAAATTACTTAAATTACCTTAATAGGTACATATTTTGGTGGTAAACACTAAAAAAAAAAAAGATGGATGGAGGAACTTAATTATTTTTACTGTAAAAATGACCCTTTAACAGTCAAAGTCAATGAACTAGAGAAGATCAGATTGATAAATGACATACTAAGGAGAAGACATTTTTCAAACATGAATGATGAGGTAGAGGTGAAGCCAAGGTATTTATTTTAAAAGCAGAGAGCCTCAATGCTGTGATAATTCTAAACCGTCTTATTCCGTGATCTGAGGTGAGATACAACCTGACCTTGATTAGGTCTCTGTTTTCTAAGCCTGTGTCTGGCTCAGCAATCCTGTCCATCGATTTTTCAGGTCTCCCTCATACGTATATCCATTAATTATTTCCTCACTTAACTGAAGAGGTGGTGAAGACCAAATGTGTCTTAGCATACTGGGCATTCAACTGTAAAGTTTAGCAGAGGATTTATCTTGTAGGGTTTATAATAGAAAAAATGGCATATTTATTCCTGGTTTAATTGAAAATTTCAGAGTTACTTCTCACAAAAAGGCCTTTGAATCCTGTAAATTGTTGTGTGCTTGTGAAGCAGTAGAAATGGCTTTGGAATAATTCATAGCTGGTTCTGATTTCCAGACAAGGAGGATTTGATCTTGTAAGATGTATATGATTAAAACTAACAGTAATAAGGAAAACTATATTTTGGATGTGGATTTTCACTCTGGAGAATCTGTTCCAACTAGGTAGCATGAGGTAAGTCACCAACAAATGTTTAACAACTGCCCATGCTAGTAACTGTTAAGTGTATATTCTTCAATGTAGGTTCTGTTCAGAAATGTGATGTTTTATACATTAGCAAGAATCATACTAAACGCGGTCTGCAGAAAAGCTGGTTCACATCCTTTTTTTTTAATCTTGACTGTCTACTTGTTTGAGAACAAATGAATAAGAATAATGTAACTCCTTGTATCACACAGAGAATATGAAAAAAATACCTCACTGAACTCACAAATAGTCTCTGTCTCTTCGCAAGAGCACAAGGATCTGTGTCACCAATCACTTCTTGAAAGAGAAGGATTAATAGAGCATTGTAGTATGATTCTATATCTTTAATGAAGTCTATTTGTTGTTAACAAAATAAATCAGGCATATACTTTATATCAATTATGTTTCGTAAAATTTTGATTATTGTGAGAACTCTGAGCATAGCTTTGGCTCATCTAGCCTAGCAAATGACCTGACTCTAACAGCAACAGATCTATATTCTATTTCAAAATGCAGATTCTTTCCTGCACTGTTTTTAACTGATCTAGTTTATGAACTTAAATCCAAAATTCTCTGGGGTGGGAAAAATTATTTTACTGTTGGTATGTTTATTGCTTAACACAGGCAGGTCTAATATCCCTATTTGAGGCCATGAGAAGTAATACATCACAAAACAAGGAAAGATATGCTTTAAAGCTCTGAAGTGTGTATTTGTTGTCAAGAAATCTGCGGGACACTGAATTATATTGGTTACAAATTCTGTTGCAAACTTTGTGTAAGCAAAGGCTTTCCATTATTCACAACATAACAAAATCTGAATGTGCTGCTGCTTCTGCCATCCATGTAAAACATCCAACTAAACAACAGAAATTCATTCATTTATAACAGATCTTATCATGCTGCTCTATAGTCATCTAGGGAGTTTACTACACATGTTTGTACTCATTAACCTTATTAAAGATATGTTGATATGCTTTATCCCAAATGACATTACTGGTTTTGGTTCTCTGCTTAGATGGAAATTCAGCCAGCACTTATCTAAAGAAACACTGACATTCACAGATTCATTGAGCTACTTTGAGATACTACTGACTTGTCAACTAATTCAGCTAATGGGGTCTCCAAGATCTGTGAAGATAAAGTTTATGCCTTAGTAACACAATTAATGTGAAAATTAGAGTACTCAAAGAGAAATTATTTAATCTTGCAGGATGATATCAAGATATCCAACTTCTGAAATACATTTAATCGTAGCAAAACTTACTATGAATAACGTATTTTTATTTCTGTTAAGCAAAAGAAGCTGAAATCAAATGGTTTTCTGCAATTACAGGACTTCCAGTGCTACTCTAGCGTGGCACTACAGGGAAATGTAAATGTAAGCAAGGGCTCATTTAAAAGAATTCAGTCTGATTAATAAACATGCAGTGTTTTAAACAGTAACATAATGTCTGTTTCTTTCTTTGAATAACAGATAGTTGGATTATGAAAATTGCCTCAAAGAGAAGGAAGTCATTACAACATTTTCCAACTAGGCATGATGAGGCCAGATTGTTTTCCCTGGAGCAGAAACATTTCGTGCAGAGCTTCTGGAGCTACTCTGTTGAGGAGAGTGGATGGGGTGTGGTGGATTTTTTTTTTTCCTTTCTTCCCTGCACATCAGAGCATGGAAATGAACTTTCTGAAGATCTGTGTATCTTTTGTATCTTTATACATGTTGGTCTGAGCAGATGACTGCTGATTTTGTTTTGACAACGTGACTACATGGCTAAAATCATAGTAAAATTTCTTCAGATTCATTATAGGTTTGGTAGAAAGATCATGCTTGCTCACGTGCATCTGCTTTGACTTTTATGTATGTTGATATGTAAGACAGTTTCTCAAAGGAATGCTACTATTAAACAAAATGTGGATTTAATTAGATAATTAATTGTTTTTTTCCAATAGTTTTGGATGGTTGCTACTATAGATAGGGCTCTTCATAACAGAGGGTAAGCAGAGTGACTCTGTGGAATTTGTAAAAGACACAACCAGGTATCAGAATATTAATATTTGTTACAAGGTTTTTTAGATACCATCTGTTGTTTTCTTTTTTTACCATCAGAAAAGTAAAAATGTAAAATAAGGGAAATCAGATCTTTTGAGGCAAAGATATTTTCCTCAGTGACTAAATTTTACCATATATTAGAAATCCAAATACCCTCACACAAAACAACAATGCATAATATCCACTTATAAGAAAAAAAATGGAGAGAAAGAAAATTAATTCAGTATTTAAAGAGTTGAAAAACAGACTTACAGCAAATAATGCTTTAAGACATATTCTAACTAGAGTCAGCACACATGATTATTTTGAATTATTTACATAATTTAGATCTAACTAAGACTAAACAAATGTTTTTCTTGGATGCAAACTTTTTTGATGGTACCATCTATACAATATGCAGTGTGATATTTCATTGTTTTTTTAAACAACTGATCAAAATTATAACCTGTACCGGTACCGTTTGTTGTGTTTTATCCTTGCTACACTGCCTCTTAATTAAGAGGACTGAGCTGGTGAACACATGGCAGAGAAGGAGGTTTGAAAACTGCTGTTGGAAGTACCAATTTTTTTTTTATTCCAAAACCAAATTCTCCTTTTTGTTTCATCAGCTGCAGCCCAGCCCAAAATCCAGCTCGCTTACAAAGCAACCGTGTGTGAAAGAGAACAGACCACCCACACATTGAACAATAAGGGGCACAATTCTGCACTCTGTTATTGCTCATTATCCTCATTGACTAATGGCTGAATTTGACATATTTAAACTACAGTAATTTTTTTCTAATGGTTTATTCTATCTTTTCTCAGCTTCCTGTCTCTTGCCCAGGGCTTTTCCTGCTGAGACAGACAAGCATTTTCTGTGTGAATGGGTAAAATTCTTTCAACAGAAAGAACAGAAGATGCTTTCAGCTGCCTCAAACCTCAGGCTCCTGGTCCAATGGAAGGTTTACCCCCTAACACAGGTCAGAAATGGCAATAAGTTCTCACTCAATAATGGTAGAAGTCCTTCATGTTCTTTAACAAATAAAGTAAAATTTTTCCTCAATAAGCTATCAGTTACTGCAAGAGTCTGAGGGTTTTACAAATTGTTAATGAGAGTAAAGTATTCTACTAGTTAGACATTTTAGTAGGGGTGAGGGAAACACCGAGGTCAGATATCTTTCTCTTGTTTGGACTTGGCTTTGCAGAAGGGTATACATAACCTGAGCCGCATTTTTGATAACTCCAAGAATGAAAATACTTTGAAAAGTTGCAACTACATTTTTCAAAAGTTTCAAAAAATTAGAGAATGAAGAAGTTAAGAAATGTGTCCAAGTCACTGGATCAATGGACTGGCCACTCTGAAGCTGTTCCTGTCAGATATATTCCATAGGACATGTCAGTGGTGCTGTCATTAAAACTAATGGGATTCAGTTTGAGTTATTGTCCAGGGATATGTAATCTGCCATATCAGACTGAAGTGACCTTTTTAAAGTTTTGCACTTCTTTGTGTAATTTTTTTTTTTAACCTGACATGCACTCAGTTCTCATTGTTTGCAGTCTGGACACACGGATCTGCATCAAAACACTATTTTAAGCAGTTTGTACCCAATTTGGTAGCTTCAGTTGCTGGTGACTAAAACTCAGTAGGACCTTTGCTTACTTCAGAGCCATAGAAAATAATTGTAAGGGGACTCGAGAATACTTATGGACTTATCCAAAGGACACTGGAATCAGCAGGAGATTTCCATTAACTTCTATAAGCATTCAGAGCTCTCCATACCAATTTCTTTTCTGACTGCTGAGAATAAAATGATAGAAGTATATACATTTTTTGGATCAAAGTTCTAAAAGAGTATTAAGTGTTCTGATGAATAATGTACAACAACTACTTACACAGCTGCTGAGAAGCTCTTTTTGAGAATTATTTGTCTGTAAAATCTCGTGGAGTTTGAGCCTGAAACCAGAATCTCATTATTTTTAGTGCCAGCTTTGAGCTTAGATACACAACCTATGAAATTACTGTAAGGAATGCTTAATGTATTTTAAAATAGAGACTGACTACTTCTTACTTATTTTTTTTATTCTGATGGCTATTCCTAAATACTTGCAACTTGTCAGGAGAATCTGTCCATCAATAGCACACAAAATTATGCATCAGTTACTTTGTTCACTCGTTAGCTGTCAAAATCATTTTTTAAAGGGCTGTCACTTAGAAAGTCACACAAATGGAAACTGAATTATGCTGCAGATTGTTTGAACCTGCAGTCCTAATTTACTTGATGTGATGGAAGAAAAAGGTGAGAAAAAATTGAAAATATTGCACAAAAAGTAGCTTAAACTATCACTAGTGACTATCACAGTTCTAAGGTGAGTTTACAAGATTAAGGTCTGTGCTGGTTTGGACTAGGGTAGCATTAATTTTCCTCACAGTAGCTAATATAGGGCTGTCTTTTGGATCTCTGTTGAAAACAGTGTTGATAGTATAGAGATGTTTTTGTCATTGCTGAGCAGTTCTTACACAGAATCAAGGCTTTTTCTGCTTCTCACCCCAGCCCAACAGTGGAGGGTCCACAAGAAGCTGGGAGGGGACACAGTCAGGACAGCTGACCCCAGCTGACCCCAGGGGGATATCCCAGATCATATGCCATCTACTCAGCATATAAAGGTGGGGAAGGAAGAGGGAGACATTTATATTCCCACATCACTGTTATGTATGATGGAGCCCTGCTTTCCTGGGGATGGCTGAACACCTGCCTGCCCATGAGGAGTGGGGAACGAATTCCTTGTTTTGCTTTTCTTGTGTGTGTGTGGCTTTTGTTTTGCCTATTAAACTGTCTTTATCTCAACTCATGAGTTTCTTTCACTTTGAGCCTTTCAGTTCTTTCCCCTATCCCATTTGGAGGGTATGTGAATGAGTCCTCCATGAGGCTGAGTTGTCAGTTGGGGTTAAACACCTAAGTTCCTTGTAAATCTTCATCTGATTTGTGTCACGATTCAAATATCTATTACTACTGCAATGTAAAGAAATAAACAAGACAAGAAAAAAAAACAAAATATAAACCACAAGCATTAACATGATGGAATTCATGTTGTGTCAGTCTTAAACACAGTGACAGAACATACACACCATATTCTCAAAAGAAGTAGCAAATTACATGAGGGGTTTTCTTTTTCTTTTTTTTTTGTTTGTTATACTTCCTTAAAAAGTAAAGATAAAACAAAATTATTATAGATGGTTAACCACAGCAAAAATTTGGGGAAAAAAGCTTGCGTGATCTACCTGTGACTACACAACAGCTCTGGAGGAGGGTTATGACCTTACTAATTACTTAAATGGTACTTGGGAAGATTCCTGGAACTCACTGTGTATATTATTCAATTCTTAGAATGAGAATTTAATTGACACATTGACGCAAATGTGAACTACAACTAAAGCATGGTTGAGCAATCACCATGGCCTAGAAAATCTTCCATGAAGATACAAGTCTGGTTTGGAGTCCAAAACTTAATATATGAATTCTACCTGGCCCATGGCAGCTGATTTCAGTGCCAGAAAACAGCCCCAGGTATGTTTAATGCAACAGACAGCCTGTAGTCCACCCAAAGGCAGATTGTTGAACTTGTTCATACAGTGTGCAATATTTCCTGCTGGTGTAACTTTGTTGATTTAAAAATATTTTAGCAGTATAGTATTTGACACTGTGAGCACATTTTGGAGATATGAATTTAATTTCTAAAATTGAGGCTAATGTGTTTCCTTAAGCTTTCTCAATTTCCTACTATATTTTATCATTAATAAATATACTTGTTCCTTAATTTTTCAGGGGAAAAAATAAAAGAAACCTAGGAAAATGGATATAGTAACATCTTGTTGTCATAACATATTTGATTCAGTCACCTAGAGTAAAAGTTATATTTAGAATAAACATATGGGAAAATATGATGATCTCATTGCAGCAAATGCTGACTGTCTGATTTATTCTTTTATTCTCAGACTCATGGTAAAGGGAGAGGTTACAGATGTGTGCAGTCTAGAACAGTTGTCCTAAGCCTTCAGCTGATACAGTTTGTAAAAAGTATTACCTCTTTGGGAAAAGACATTAGTTTAGCACTAAATTCTGCAACATTACACAACATGGAACACTAAATTTGGGCACTGCCCCTTTTTCTACAGGTACGCTTTTTGTGAACATTTTCTAGAACAAGCTAAGAAAAAACAGTAGATATTACAGCCAAAGCAACAAGCAAGTGAAAGTAGTTAAAGAAACAGAATGCTTATATGCTCTTACAGTTACATATTAAAAAACCTCAAAACATGTAATTAATGGATATTAAGAGATGATGGACAGTTTAGACATTTTGCTAACATTGTGCTTCTCTGCTAGCTGCTCTTTGTCTGTACTCTTAGTTTCTATTATATTTATAACATAATTTTAGAGGACTTTAAATATGTCCTCTTTGAAAACATTACGAAATAGTGCTTCCAGCAGTCAAATATATCAAATTATTTCTGTCTTTTAGTGATTTTTTGCTTTTGTGCATTACTGTCTACTCCTTAAAAGCTATAATCTTCATAATTCGCAGTAGCTTTGTGTTGCAAAGTACAACTGTGGGGTTTTTTTATGGCTTTGTGAAACTCGTGGAGAATATTGCATTGTATTCAGGTCTTTGTAGGTAAAATTTCTATGTAATTAATGTAATATTTGGTAATGAGTTTTGGTTTAGTAAACAGAAATGACTAATGAGGAATATGTTGATTATCAGAAAATCAAATTATTTAAAATAGCAATGCACTTTTAGTAGGATTGAGCTTATTTACTTTATCCCCTCAAAAACTATAAAATCAAGTCTAAGCATTAGATCCCTCTACAGTAAGATATAAGATATTTCATAAAGAGTTAGATAAACATGCACAGAGATTCATTTATCCCCCCTGAGTATTGGATGAAGCTAGTACCAGTTTTTCTCTCTAAATATTATTCCTGAACGTAATGAGAAATATGACAAGCTCAATATAATTGGAAGAGTAACATTATTCTGTTGAGGTAAGACAGGAAAGTTACTGACCTTCACAGAGTTAATTGGAAGGAAAGCATTTTGTACATACCTCTATATATTTCCAAACACGACACATAAAACATATGCATTCATGCTTGCACACATTGATACATGCAGCATACAAAACTTGTTATGAAAAAGCTCTGAATATCTGAACCTTGATGCTAATGATATTGTGACAGTAATTAATGCTAATTAATATATTCTTGGCACAATGTGGGGCACCATGGAGACACATAAAATGTATCAGCTATTTATTACTTAAAAGTGCAAGATTACATACATTTTTTTCTTAATCTGCATTTAATTCATCATCTCTATGACAAAAGAGAGCAATATCAGCTTCGTACCAATAATTGTAGGAATTATTCGTCTTCAGCACTTATCTGTTTTTCAAAAGATTGTCATAGGTCACGTATTATCATTAGCTTAATTATCACGAGTTTTTATTTATGTCTCTTACTGCACTTGCCAAATGTTTCTCTGTTAAGGTATGGGAATTTTAAATGAACAATTACTGCTTAATTGTAACTATAGTTGACTTCAAGAAAGCCTTTGACACCTTAAACTGTAGCATTGTGTTTCCTTCTTTGTGTAACTTAGTTACTCAGTAGCACTATTGGTTGTTAGAGTTTTTTTACAATACTTCTAAAAGCAGTGTTTGTACTGATGAATTACAGTGTATATAATTTGACCTGACTAGTGGAATGTTGCAAGAAAATATCTTTATCCAATTTCTTTTCATCCTTGTTGTGCACACCCCATCTGACAAAACACTGGGTACAGTTTTAGAATCATTATTCAGGCCAAACAAGTCCCCTAAGCACCTATCAAGGGCCTGAACAACTGCAGTTTGCTGGCTTTATTGCTCTTCCAGAGGACAGCTTTAACTGTGCACAGCACTTTCAAATACTGAGTAGAAATGCAGTGAAGTGAGACATTAGGCCAGCATACTTTGGACGAAGCTGTCTTAATAATGGCTTTCATATCACATAATTCTATTTGAGCAACTCCACTCTTCCTATTCTCATTAGTAGAATGTTACTAAGACATCCTTCTTTGATTTTGTTTGAAAAATACAGTGTGTGTCATTCTGAACAGGGTGTCTTCATATTTGATAGGATGAAAAAAACATCCTGGGAAGTATTTGAGTCAAAATAAACTTTCAGTCTCTATTTGTTTGTGTTGAAGTGGAGTATATCACCTTGGCCATAGAGGGAATCCCATAAGTTTGTGCCAATGGAGATCTATTCTGCTGAAACAGTCAGCAAAGTATATACCAAATACCTGAAACGGGTACCTCTGGCTCATTACTAGTTATGAGCAGTACTATTATTCTTTTTTTGTCTTTTGTGTGTGTTTCAGCATAACTACAACAATAGTTGTTATGAATAATATATATCATTCACTGTAATATTCTAGAATGAAAGTCAAATTTCATCCCTCTTTTTTCAGTGTATATTAAATGAACACATTTAATATGGACACATTCATTGCTGTTACATTTTAAAATTTTCTCTCTTTAAGTACCAAGTTATGCTATTTTTTTCTTTTTCTTTTTTTTTACAGGGTCCTCACTGGAGTTCCTATCATTGTGGTTAAATGTCTACAGGTTCACTAATAAAATCATTCTTGAGGAAACATAATGTAATATTTATCCCTATCTTCACTGCAAGGTCACCAAACATAAAATAATATCCCTAAGGAGAAAAACAAAACAAAATAAAAAAAAAAAAAAACAAACAAAAATTGCTTATTGTGGAAATAGAAAAAAAAATTTGCATGAAAATTATTTTCTTACTTCTTTTGCCAGTTGATTCTAAACTCAGAAGTCAAATTCCATAGTTCTGTCTTACATACGAAATACCACTCACAGAATGGCAACATTAATCTATGACTCAAGATTATAGTGTTGGCCTCTTACTTTTTGAAATGCTTGTAGTGGGTTAGCTTTTGGATTTTTTTAGGCCTTCCTTAGCAACAGGGGTCAGAAATCTAAGGAAGTATTCCATATCATCCTTTAGGGTAATACAACATATGAAAAGATGCAGATAAGAGAGCTTGCTCTCTTCTCTCTTCCGATGGCTGAAGGCAACAGGTCTTTCCGCAGACAGTCTTTGCTTGTTTAGGTCAGGGCCTGCTGCTCAGACCTGACGTTATCTCCAGTCCCTCTGGGAGGCATGGAGTGTTGACTGGTGCCTCACACAGTTCTGCTGTCCCATTCAGGGAAGTATTTAATCTGGTTTTTTGTACTTACTTGCTAGCTCTCTATTGAAGGGGTATATTTAGAAGATATTTGGTTGTAGGTTTTTTATCCCAGTTTCCCCCCCCTTTTTCCTTTTTTTCCCCTCAGGAGCTCCCAATCGTGTGTACAATATATTCAAATTGTATATATAATTGTAAATATATGTAAATAGATATATATTTGATATAATTCTGTTGGTTTCGATTTCACTCAGTTTCTATAGTTTTTTCCCTTTGTCAAAAGGGGGAGGGAGGGAAAAGGCTTTTACTGAGTTTTGCAGACTTGGCAGGAAGCCAGCTCTAGCTTGCTAAAATTTAACTTTAAGTTGCTTAGTGAATCTGTATGTAATTTTTGTTGGTAGAAATGTATTTTCTAAGTACCTTCATGGGCCTCAAATTATGAGCTAGGGGGCATGACCAGAGACAGAATAGATAGAATAATATCCTGCAGTCAGTTTTCTAAAGAGATAACAAATTTGCAAGAGTTTAATTATCAGTACTGGAGAACTAACGACAGAGTTTGGAAGACTTCAAATTATTGCCAAAATACGTCATAAAATACTTGCAGACAGTTATCCCACTTACTTTGTATATCAGACCATACTGATGAAATCTTATACAAAATATCTAATTTTGGTACATATATCCCTTAATGAATTTTTTTTAAAAGGCATGACTTTTATTTGGGTGGAATGAAAGGCCACTCAGTCAATAAAGCTCTGTCACACTTTTTTGTTTTGGCTAGAAAATCTTCATGCACTCAGAACATTTGTGACAAAAAATGCAAACTACATATTAACAGTATGAAGATCGTAATAAAAATTCAAAGTTTTTGTCGCAGAATATATTTGGAAGATCAACAGCATTCTTCCATTTTATAAATTTATGCAAATTATCATAATTAACAATGTTTATCTATGCTATTTCTAAAATCCACTATTTAACATTCCATCCGTGTGTGATCCTGAACTGTAACACAGTTCTTGACTTCTGATCTTTCTCTTCAGCCTTTTTTGGCCTCTGTTTCTTCCTCACTCAAAAGGTTTGTTATCCCAGCACTTTCACCTTCAGTATGTTTACAGGATACCTGCTTCATCTGCTAAGAGTTTCTGATAGATATATGAACATATTACACAAGATTATTCATTGAAACATATATGTTTGCTTAGAACAAACACATAAGTACATGAAGATGTTTTCCACATTCTCCTGCTCTACAATTTCTTTTTTTTCTTTTTGTCATCTAACTTTTAATGTCTCACAATCCTTTTGCTTAAAATTTCCATCCTCTTCAATATGCAGAATTGCTCACAGGAAATCACAGTTCAGTGTTTTTGATAGATATAGTTGTATTTCCCTCATGACATCTCTAACAGACTATTTAGGGAGGCGTCAGAGGAAGGCTGTGATGTCATGAATAATGCCTACATTTTATAACACAGACACCACGGACATCGATTTTTCATCTACACAGAAATTTTTCATATTTTTCACTCTAGGACACAGGAGTACTTTCATAAGAATTTTATTCTCTGCAGGGGAACAAGTTGTTGACTGCTCAGCACTTTGTCAGCAATTTTTTCATAGTCACACACTGTCAATTCTATAGCAGCTGGTAATTGTTCATATGTTCCAAAAGTTTATTACTGCCACATGGATGTGGGCCCATTTAAGAAGATCTAAGGGAAAGTCTGTCTGTTATCTCTGTTGAAATACACTTGCACTGAGAGAATTTTTCACTATCTTAGCAAAAATGTCATTATATGAAAGGAAAGAAGAGGTCATACTTGTCATGCTGGTGTTCTCTTCACTGAGCTGCTGATAAAATTCTTCTGATTGCCTCAGGTTGCTGGCTTTCTCTGTAATTTGCCAACATTAGATTTGAGAGAGAACATCTTCTGTAGCTTTGACAGCAGCTACATTTCCTTTTACTTTGTTAGTATAAGGCTATCTCATATCATCCTGGACCTTTTCTGATGTCTCCCATGATCCTTTTCTTTGAGATCTTGCGTACCTCACTGTATTTCACTCAAATGTCTTTTTATCTTTCTTTACCAAACATCTTTTAACTTCTTGTCTGTATATCTATTTCAGTGGCATGAATGTGGACATCCAAACTGATCTCTACCGATTTCTAAGCACTCTCTGTTTATGAATGAAACAGCTTTACTGTTGTGCTGATGTTCTTGTTACATTTTGCTGTTGAAAAAAAAAGAAGGAAATATGTCAATGGGTTAGAATGATAGCAAATTTCATTAGTTAGTACTGGTATACATGATGGTCAATAATGGGGAAAAGAACATGACTTCTGAGCAGGGAACAAACTTTTCATAAAAAATACCACTAATTTCACTTCCTGCTTATAATTTTACATTTTACTTGTCTGGAAAGAATCTGAGAATCAAGATCTTTCCCATTATGACTTGATGACTTTGTCAACAAAATTTTAGGGTTTTTTTTCTTTAGCTGAAACGTTCAGCTATAAGAAGAGTGCTCATAAATAATGATCAAGTGATCAAGATTGTCTAATGAAAAATGGATTGACCAATTACAAATTTTATTTTTAAGTGTGCAATATTTTATTACAAAAATTGTATATTTCCTTCTATATATGAAGTTTTATATTAAAAAAAATAGGTGGACCACTTTGCTTAGTGTACCATCTTTGTCTACAAATATGTCTTGATTTTCCATTAGGACACATTAGTATTGTCTAAATATACAGTTTCATTGTTTAGGATAATGAAAAGAAACCTTTAACTGACATCTACTTTTCCTCTGAAAATAAGAGTCCTCCTAGTAATTGTTTCAGTAATAAGCAATTCCATGATTGCCTTATCAATTAATAATCAATAAAGGCTAACATCTAAACTCTTAAAATAAATGACAATGTGGCATGAAATATCCTTTAAGAAAAAAATAGTTGAACCAAACTATTGTTGTTGTTGTTATTATTATTGCATTCAGGTTATGACTACTCTTTCTTTAATATTTCATTTCACCACCTGTGGTGGTAAGAAACAACCCTTGAATTATCCCACAAAATTAAGTAATTGTAAACATGTATCTGCAGAATATCAACTCATGGCAGAAAGAACTGAAATTCAAGCAATGAGGAGCATCAAATTAAGATGTTTAAATCTTTTTAGTCATCTGTTGCTTTTGATAAAATTACAGGATTAGTAGTTTCAGAGAAGACAGCAGATGCAATATATTTTGATTTTACTGAAGCATTTGATGTGCTGTGTTGTGAAACCACACAAAATTAATTCAAGTTGGCTCAGATAAGAACACAGCCACAGAGATTGACAAAAATCATTGGAGAATGACAAACAAAGAAGCACGATGATAATTTCAGCTTTGCTGAGGCGAAGTTTCTGAGAAGGATGATAAGATCTGTTCCCTCATTTTTTTATGTGTTTTATCTATTGTGTGCTGAGACAAATAACATATGCTTAATTTTTTTACATACCTGTGGGAATAGATAACATTCAGATAGACTTGGACAAGCTCAAGAAGTGGACCCATGTAACCTCATCAGGTTCATTGAGGCCAACTACAAGACCCTGAACACCGGTCAAGGTAACCCCTGATATCAAAACAGCCTGGGGGATGAAGGGATTGAAAGCAACCCTACTGAAAAGGACTTGAGGATACTGGTGGATGAAATGTTGGACATGTGTCCTGGTTAGAACGGCTGGGACCAATTCATCACTGGATGGGTGCAACCCAAAACTGTGTATTCTATAGCCGTCCATGCCATTTCCCAGAAACTGTTGTCAGTAGAGACCTGCAAGGTGGGAAGATGTTCCTATACCCTTTTATGGAATTCCCCGCTCTGATACCCTTTTATGGAATTCCCCGCTCTGATACCCTTTTATGGAGGAGGGACTGAGCATCCGCATGCCCTTTTATGGAATTCCCTACTCTGAGGGAGGGACTGAGCACTCCCGCCTGAACTGGAGAGTATATAACTGGGAGTTTCAGAACCTTGCCACCTCTCGTGGGATCCAGAGGAATACTGCAGACCACTGCCTTCAACTAGACTACATACCACCGCGTTCAACCAGACTGAGACCACCACCCTCGACTGGACTGCAATCACCACTTCTGACCAGACTGCAGCAGCTCTCCCACCAGCAGGTTTATCCCCTCTTCCTTTGCTTTGGACTCGGGGGTGGGCCAAGGTACACCACTCTTGTTCATACCCTAGGGTGCTGGGTTGTACATTTGAGTTTTGTGGGTTAAAACCAATTGTCTGTCTGTATAATTGTACTTATTGCATTATTTTAATAAATTGTTATTCTGACTTATAAATCTCTCTTTTGAATTGAGTTCATTTTCCCTTGCTGGTTAACTTTTAAACCAGCACAACATGACTGAGTAATGTGCCCTCACACCCCAGAATCACAGAATGGTGGAATTTTTAAGGTTGGAAAAGACCTCTAAGATCATCGAGTCCAACCATCAGCCCAGTACCACCACCATGTTCATGAATAAACCATGTCATAAGTGCCATACCCACATGTTTTTTGAACACTTTCAGGGACGGTGACTCCACTTCACTGGACAGTCTGTTCCAATGCTTGACAACCCTTTACGTGAAACAGCTTTGCCTCATATCTGATGTAAACTTCCACTGGTGCAGTTTGAGGTCATTTTTCTCATCTTGACACTTGTTACCTATGAGAAGAGACCAACACCCACCTCACTACAACCTCCCTTCAGGTAGTTGTAGGGAGCAATAAGATCCCCTTTCAGCCTCTTTTCCTCCAGACTAAAAGTTTTCTCCAGGCTTTCTTTGTCAGAAAACAATATAACTATATCCTGGGCTACCTGAAAAGAAGTGCAACTGGCAGGTCAAGCAAGGTGATTCTGCTCCTCTACTCTGTTCTGAGACCCCACCTGGTGTGCTGCATCCAGTTCTGAGATCATCAGCACAGGAAAGACATGGACCTGTTGGAGCCAGTCCAGAGGAGACAAAAATGATTTAGAAGGATGGAACAACTCTCCTGTCAGGAGAAACTGAGAGAGTTGGGGCTGTTCAATCTGGAGAAGGCTCTGGGAACACATTTTTCAGCGTTTTAGCAGGGCCTGTTTTAGTAAGACAAGGGATAATGGCTTTAAAGAAAAAGAGAGCAGCTATTAGGAGACATTTTTTCCGGTGAAGGCAGTGAAACACAACACTCGAACATGCCCAGAGAGACAGTAGATACTTCATTCCTGGAAACATTCAATGTCAGGTTACTCTAATTTAGTTGAAGATGTCCCTGCTCATTGTGGGGGGGTTGGAGTAGATGACCTCTAAAGGACCCTTCCAAGCCAAATATTCTGATTCTATGATTCCATGAAAATTCTTAGGTATATACTTTCTTCTTGAAGTTAGGTTGAGAATTTGGAGGTAAAATTTGTGGATAATTGCCTGTTTTTTCCCAAGAAAATTTGAAGTCATGAGAGGAGAACAGTTAAAAGAAAGTCTCCAGCAGTGTTCTTACTGGTTTGGAGTCATATTTTTGCTAAGTTAGATTGCATTTAAATCCTTATACTCACTCAAACATTTCTATCACAACATGGAAATCATATGACTGTCCTACATACCAAGGACAATGATAAATGCAGTGATTTTGCAAGTACTTGGATAATTTAAGAAGGATACTACAAAATTATGTAGAAACTGAGACTAGATATCTGTGTAAATTCTTTTAGTCCATGGAAGGATGGAGCGAAAAGAGCAAGGAGGATGGTTGTAACTGGAGAGGGAATGGGACTTCTCTGTTTCTGTAATCCAAATAACAATGTGTGTGTACCTTTCAACTAATTTTATTCTTCCTACTTCCGTGTAGTAATAGGTTTATTCTATTTATGTAGAGTAATTCATCCTCCCCCTGATTCTTTTGTTTCAATTTATGCCAAGCTCTGTCTCACTAAAAATAAAGTGAAAGGGTTTGACAGAAGATTTTAATGAGAGCTTAGAGGTTTGGGAAATTTCTGGCTAGTTAGTCAGCTCACTTTAAAATAAATAAATAAGAGTTTGCAAGCGTGTGGGCCTGGGGAGAGCTTAATTAAAGTGAATGGGGAAATTAAACTGAAAAGAAAAAAAAAAAAGGAAGCAAAAAGACAAAGAAAATCAGTCAGGGAAACCGCTGAAGGAGTGAGAATAAAAAACAGGTACCAGAAAATCAGAACACAATGTTTCATAATCATTTTGTGGATATTCTTTCTGGTAGTTCTTCATACCGACGTCCCCCACAGACACCTATCACATGGGAAAGAGATCTCCCTAGTGGAAGGACAGACACTCTTCTCCCACTTCAGGACTGACTATGAAAAGGAGCTTGCGTCAATTGAAGGGTTTGTCTACATGGAGACATTTTCTGGCATAAAACTGTCAGAATAAGAAGTCCACTTTAAACTATCCTAATATGACTCCCCACTGTCAGAATTATTTTGAAAAGGTATGCTTTTATTATGTAGAAGTAAAGTAATTAATCTGGAAAACAGCTGGATTTACTCAATGATTGACTGTCTGTGTAGGGGAGTTATATAAGCATAGCTAGAGTAAAATTGGTTGCTGTAGCTATGCTGGAAATTATCACACATAAATAGACATACTAAAGACTATAATGACAATACATGCCCCTTTTCTCAGTATGTAAATTCTTAAACGCAGATAACAAATTTAAACATGTGAGGAAAGACAGCTTTTCTTTTTTTTTTTTTTAAAGAGGTACAATATGAGTCATTGGAAGTTTTGAAAATATATTCTGTGAAGAGCAATTGAACTACTGGTTTATTTGACCTGTGGAAAAGAAGGCTGATAGAGGTCATGCTACCATTTTGTAGGGAGAGGTAATAGCTTTTTTTTTGGCTAAACTCTGAGTTTGAAAGAAATTAACAAAATCTGACAAGAAGCAGCAAAATCCAAGCTAAATGCTGGTTAGACACAGGTGCTCTTAATTCCTGTTTATTATGTTAAGAAGACCACTGAAGAAAAACGTTATTAGATATTTGCAGTAGGGAGGGGCTGCATGGATAGGAGATCTGGCTATGAGTTGGAGTAGGTGACCAGCTCAGACCTTCAGTAATGGCCAGTCTCTGAGAGAAGCAGGCATTACATAGCCAGGGGCAGAGGTAGCAAATGCAACTTTGTGCCTAAATGTACATTTAAGTGCAACCTAAAAGTGCAACCTTAAATGACCTAAAAGTCATTTAAGTAAGGGAAGACTAACATATCTTGCTTTTCAGATTTTTTCTGATTGTACTAAGCTCTTCCCAGGTACTTGGTTTGGGGATTTTTTTGTTGTTTTATGGGTAGGGGTTTTTTCTGCCAGTTTCCATGCAAATTTAGTCTATGAATTGGGTTTTTTGAAGACATATAAGAATCAAACACTTATTAGCCATTAATTTTCTCTGGAAATTGCAACCATATCCTGAGCTTATTTTTTTTTTCTTTAAATCCCACTCAGTAATTCCTATTACTTTGACAAGCTGCTTTGAGTGTTTTAAAGGGGTGTGTTTTTCTTTTATCATTCATCCCAACAGTATCTTATCCATGAGCAACATTGTTGAGTTTTTAATACAAGAAAAATTTATTTTAAAATCTTACACAAATCTGTAATTTACTCTAACTTTCCTAATATATGAAAGGAAAAAGTGTTTCTAATATATAGAAAAGTTAACACAAGTTAAACGAGAAATCTGGTCACTTAAGAGAACTGAAATATGAACAAGATCCAAATCCATTTGATTGCAAATGCGTTTGGTGATAAACTATTTCATAATGGTAGTTATGGTGAAACATAAAATAGTTGAATAGCAACATTATGAAACAAGATCCTATGAGGACATCTAACATGCTTTGTTTTGTTTTAACAGTTAGTAAGTTCTGTTTTGGCTATGAGTTAAAAAAGCTAATTTAAGAAATGCTCAAATCTTTCTTCAGCTTTCGCTCAGGACTTTTCTGACTGCCAAAGTACTTTGGCTTCACAAGGAAAACTTCTAGTGTCAGAGACAAAAGTATGTTAGTTAAAGCTGAGGGACAGACACGAATACGTGTTTGGCTTTGAAGCTGTAAGCCCTGGTTAGCTCATCTACCCACATCACAAATCTAACTCTCATGGACTAAGAATATCCATGCTGCATTAACTAGGAGCTAAAGTCACTAATAAATAGTCCTGTGAACATACATGGAAGAGCAAATTAATCAAAAAACTTAAGGCAATTGCCACACACACAGAGAACGATTTTCAAGTAATTTGAAATCTGTTCATAACTTAAATGTCAAACTGAACTGAAGGGATATTATGCATTTTACATTTCACCGTATGCTTTCCCAGAAAGAGGATCATCTGTTTATCCGTTCATAGCATTTACACAGTAACTCACATGTGATGCCTGCAGCTCAGGAAGTTGTTCTATGTTTGGAAAGATTACAAATTTCCTTAAAATAAAATAAAAAAAAAATTAAAAAAGGAAGTTATAAACTTAAATAAGAAAGAAAATTTGCCATTGAATCTGAAATATAAAAAACTTGAGACCTTTAAATTCTAAATATCATCCCCAGTTTATTTCAAAAAGAGTTTGCATGAGAAAAACCTTGCTTGGAGTTTTTAATTCACATAGTTTAGGCACTTAAGGCTGTTTTCTAACAAGACCATGAGGCTGAACCACATCTGAAGCACATGCAGGAAAGAGCCTCAGGTTCAATTTTTGAAGGACTCTTACTTCACATACAGCAGAACAACTTTTGGACTTTTCTCAAGATGCAGTGAATATGGACAATCTTGCATTAGTTTTATGCAAATATTCTTTGCAAAGGTTCACTTAAATTTTTTTCTCTTCTTTATATAAGAACTGCCATACTAAACAAATCAAAAAAAGGTCCCCTGGCCTCATTTTTTATTTCCCACTGTAGTCAACACTATGTGCTTAGGAATAGAAGAATAAGATTTGAATAATTATAGTGATTTTGGAGTAAGAGCCAAAGACTGGGTACAAAGAAGATTAAGTATATACAGAGTCAAATAGGTGCAAACTTGATTTGGTAGAAAAACTAGTTACCATCAGCTGAAACAAGCCATGACCCCACAGCTTCAGGAGCAGAGTTTACTCGAAATTTGTTTTTAAAAGTTTAACTAATAAACCTAGTTAAATATCTCCAGCCTAATGTCATGTAAGGAAAGAGCACCAGAATAATCATAGATTTAGAGATGTAGCTACAATCCTTACACACCAGTGTTTTAAAAAACTCCTAAGCCAAAAATTCAACAATCATAATAATTGTTGCTAAAGAAACATGCATATTGTGTGTTTTCTTGACTCCTTTTAAGGTCATTCATACTTTGTACTCTCTGTCTTCCTGTATAATGCATCCACAATGTCATTATTTGTGAAAAAGAATGCCTCGTATTGTTTGCCTTATATTTGATGACATAGTTTTCTTCAGTTAAACGCCTGTACTCATGAAGTCCACAATGGTCTTTGGGCCACAATACGTTTGTTATCAGCATGAATTAATATCAAAAAGATAGGCAATAAGAATAAAAGCAGACTAAGCATAAAAGAAAAAGGAAAAGCAAAAAAATGGTGTCAATGTAGGATAAAAATTTGTTGTGGTTTGACTCAGTGTTCCAGTGCAGTTTGCAGTTGATCAGCCATGGAATACTTTGATGATCAAATCATACTATAAAGCAACAAACATTTCTATATTTGACTAAGTGTAAGTTAGATCTATTAGCACTAGTATTGAGATGGATTATTATTTTCCCCCTGATTATTATTTAATGCTTTTATGTTGTTTGGGTTTTAGTTTAAGATAAAATTAATTCCTTCATTCATTTCAGTGATGTCTGAGACTGAACTCCTGAGACTGAGAGTAAAAGCTGGAGAGCATGGATTTTTTTTAATTTAGTCCCCCTTTTTGTAGTTTCTTTACTCTTAATAATTAATAGGGAGAGAGGAATTTGTTCTGTCACTGAAAAAAAAAAGTAAAGAAACCTAGCAAACAGATAAATCTTCAATATACTACCTAAGATGTAGAATTTGTACCATGAATAACTGAAGTAGTTACAAAGTAATGTTTCATAGGAAATGCAGTAAAAATTAATAAAGATTACATAAATGTGCATTGCCTAAGGCATAAAAAAAGTTATTGGTTCGCAGTACAATAGCCAAGAGATCTTGATTTCACTGTGGCCATTGTCCTCTATGTATACTCTGAATGTATGCTTTGAATATACATAAATGTATAACATAAATGTGGTGTTATTCTTCTAAAACTCATTTCAGTCACCAACTTTCCCTGGGGGAAAAAAAAAGTCAGAGCATAGTTAGCACACTACTCAGCTGTCCAAAGAAGAATAAGAATGATCACCTAAGAGTATATTTATATTGAGCTGGTTTAAGTTTCTTTATTCGTAAAATATTTTGAATTTAACCAGCAAAAAAATTACACTTTTTCAAAGATTGATTAAAAATTTGAGAAGTATAACAAGGCAGATTGAGGTTTGTATGCAAAAAGATTTTTCTAAATGGTGCCTGGAAGATACAAGCCACCTGCAAAGTGAAGCTTCTGTTACAGATTAATGTTGCATATTTTACATTTTAGTTCCTTAATTAACTAAATTATAAATATCTTTATGGCCTGTTCTGAAGTCACCAAAATTTCTACTTTAGCCATGAAAGAGAAAGAGCAAAATGCAGTATAATTTGGGCCAAATTCTTCAAGATGTAGTGACTTGAACCTCTCCTTGCATTAAATAACATTTTTCCGTAAGTAGAAGGGACTAAATTTGAGTCTACTTTTGAGATACACTGTGTAATAATTTTAGTGCAATCTTAAAAGGATTACTTATAAAGTTGCAAAGTACTGTTATGTTCTAAAGAATTTTAATTATTATCTTGTATCTTGATGCAGTGTTAATTAATCAGAAAAAGCACTAAAGGATGCAAACTCAATTTATATTTCTTTAAATGACCCTTTTAGTTATTGAATGCATTTTAGGGGTCAAAATTCTCTGTGACATACATTTCTCTTTAAAATATACTACAGCTATCCTGTGGGATTTACCCTTGTATATGGATGGTAGAAGTGAGCTACGTGGTAGTTCAAAGAGAATCTCCCAGATATCTGATCCCAATAGATCTTTTTCCCAAAGAGTAATGTTGACAGTTTTGTAACTTTTTAATGGGAGTATTATGTGTGCATAGTTTTAAATTTTCAGGTTTTTTTTTCTAAATTATGTTAATCTTGCAATACCAAAAAAAAACTACTCATGTTTTTTTTTGGGAGGGTTTGGCAATTCAGTAGTACACTGAGCTTTCTGTAGCAAGCTTTTGAGAATGGTGACTCTCTTATTTGAAAATTTTCAAAATGAAAACCACAAGGCACCTGCATACCATTATAAGAAAGGCCGAGCATTTATTAACCAAACTGTAACTATTCTAGTTAAATGAAGTATTATATATATATATAGTTTAATTTAGTATTATGTTATGATGTTTTGTGCAACAATATATCAAATTGCACTTGGTCTGTGGACAGACGGAAAATCAAATAATTATGAAGTAGCTTAATTGCACTCAGAATTACATAATTTAGTCCATTGCATGTAAGGATCTATTTCAGAAACGTGATCAGCCTTGGTGTGGGGATGGTGGCTCTACCACCCTGCATAAAGTAAAACTTCTTCAAATATTTTAAAAGATACCTGTCAATTATGTTCCTAACTAGTATTCCTGAAATTAGGTGAAATGAGGCTATATTGAAGACATGTTTTTTAGTACATAGTTTCAGAAGAAAAAAGGAGAAAGAAAAGTAAGAAATAAGAAACCACTTCTCCTTTCTTCTGTGCCTGAACACAAAGGAAGCCTAGCTCTGGTAATTTACAATATAAAATTCTGTGGTGCAGATCTGCGGTAGTGGGGTAGGAGTTCGCCAGATAATAACTCAATTTTTATGAAAATCCATCCATTAAGAAGCTACACCACCAGCTGTGGTTATGATCCAAGACTTCCCCACACTTTTAATTAGCCTTTTGGGTCTCAGCAAAGTACTTGACAATGTGGATAGCTATAAGCAGAGGGCAGCACAAATTACTTCAATAAGATTCTTGCTGACTTTGAACCGTAGTCACTTATTTTAAAAGAAAATTCCAAGTCTAAAATAAATTGAATGCATGGTTTCATTATTACCAAGGTAAAGATTTATTTATTTATCATCCAATAAAATCCATTGAAGAAAAAATAAAATAATCCTACATATATTTTCCTAGTAAATCCAAACCTCTGCAAAATGTAACATGGACCACATAATTGTATAATGAAAATCATTAGAAGCCTATAATGTATTCAATTTCTGTAATATTCCATTTCCTGATACTTGATTTAAACCACATTGAAAAATGTAAAAAAAAAAAAGGCCACACAAAACCAACCCTTCCAAAAACTGTTTTCCTTTTCTTTTTCCCTGTAGATATCCTGCAAAAACTTAGAACTTAAAATAAGTTAAGCTTTTTCTATCACATTCAAGCTCTTCCATATTTACTTATTACGAAACCTCACTAAGTGGTACTTTACCCATCTGCCTTCAAAACACAATTAAATTGCTGTTTCACGCAGCACAGGGCTATGGACTTCCCTTCCCTAAATAAGCACTTCCAAGTAGCCTCAGAAATGTCAGAGCTTAATTTAAGAGGGGTTTATACTATCTTGTCTGTGAGCCACTCTGTCAAAGAGATAGGACTCTAAATGTTTGTCTCTTTGTGAAGCAACTTGAAGGTAATTTGTGAAAATACCCCACTATTCAAAAACATAAATCCAGATGTCATTACCAGCCGTTTCATGTATTTTTATTCCTCAGTGACTTGAACAAAATTCAACGAACCTCTTAGAAATTGAAACACAACAAAATACTTTAGAAATAGCCATTAAATTAGCTTTTGTTTTTTGATCCAAGGAAAGGAAAAGGAATGTTTCATAGTATAAAATATGGTTACAATCAGTACATGTTAAAATCTGAGAAGAATTTTCTTTCTGTTTTCTGCTGCCATTGTTAAATAATTTATAATAAGTTCCTGCAAACATATTGAGGAAGCCTGGTATTATTTTTGAAGGGAAAGAGAAAATGAAGAAGGACATTAAACTCTGTTCCTTTTCACAGAATCACAGAATCACAGAATATGATGAGCTGGAAGGGACCCACAAGGATCATCCAGTCCAACTCCTGGCCCTGCACAGGACCATCCCCAAGAGTCACACCAGGTGCCTGAGAGTATTGCCCAAATGCTTTTAGAACACAGGCTTGGTGCTGTGACCACTTGTCCTGGTTAGAACGGCTGGTACCAATTCATCCCTGGATGGGTGTAACCCAAAACTGTGTATTCTATAGCCTCCATGCCATTTCCCAAAAACTGCTGTCAGTAGAGGCCTGCAAGGTGGGAAGATGTTCCTGTACCCTTTTATGGAATTCCCCGCTCTGATATCCTTATATGGAAGAGGGACTGAGCATCCGCATGCCCTTTTATGGAATTCCCTACTCTGAGGGAGGGACTGAGCACTCCCGCCTGAACTGGAGAGTATATAACTGGGAGTTTCAGAGCCTTGCGACCTCTCGTGGGATCCAGAGGTAGACTGAGACCACCGCCTTCAACCAGACTGAGACCACCACCCTCGACTGGACTGCAATCATCACTTCTGACCAGACTGCAGCAGCTCTCCCACCAGCAGGTTTATCCCCTCTCCCTTTGCTTTGGACTCGGGGGTGGGCCAAGGTACACCACTTTTGTTCATACCCCAGGGTGCTGAGTTACACATTTGAGTTTTGTGGGTTAAAACCAATTCTCTGTATAATTGTACTTATTGCATTATTTTAATAAATTGTTATTCTGACTTATAAATCTCTCTTTTGAATTGAGTTCATTTTGCCTTGCTGGTTAACTTTTAAACCAGCACACCACTTCCCTGGGGAGCTTGTTCCAGTGCCCAGCCACCCTCTGGGTGAAGAATCTTTTTCTAATATCCAACATAAAACTCCCCTGACACAGCTTCAGGCCATTCCCTTGGTCCTGTCACTGCTCACATCAGAGAAGAGACCAGTGCCTGCCCCTCCTCTTACCCCACAACGAAGTCATAACTGCAATGAAGTCTCCCCTCAGTCTCCTCTTCTCCAGGGTAAACAGACCCAATGACCTCAACCACTCCTCATACGGCTTCCCCTCAAAGCCATTCACCACCTTCGTTGCCCTCTTTTGGATGCTCTCTAACAGCTTAATATCTTTCTTATATTGTGGTGCCCCAAACTGCACACAATAGTCAAGGTGAGGCCACACCAGTGCAGAGTAGAGCCCTCATGATGTAACAGGCTAGTGATACTGCCTATTGCCATCAACATATTTGAAAAAACTTTTTATTATCCCCCACATCTCTGGCCAGTTTCATCTCCAACTGAGCTTTGGACAGAAATTTTCTTGCCTGCTTGACTTCCAACATTTGGGAATTCCCTGATACTGTGCCCTTAGGAGGTGATGTTTAAAAAGTTACCACTATTAAAATAACGATCACTACTAGGTTTGCAGGATCTTTAGGTAATATTTATGATAAAGGTACTTGTTTTCTTTGTAAAGCCAGAAAATCTTAACTAAAAGGGGATGATTTCTAAAAAAAATATTTGGAGAGGCTTTTTTATCAGTTTGAGCATGCACATAACTGCAAAAAAAGTAAGAGCTACAACTTGCTGGAAACCACCATACACATTATTTTAATTAAAAAGGCCACTATTCATAAAGTATATATTGGTTTATTTTTAGTAACAAGTTTTGCTAAATATTTGGCTAGCTCTTCAAAATCTTTGTACTTATTTGTATGTACCATCTCTCTAATACCTAAGCCAGGAACACATGTGGCAAAGAAGTATGAGATTTAATATAAAAGCTTGCTTATTCTTTTTACAGTATAATTTTCCATTCTTACTTACTTCCCCTGACATTCAGTTGTGCTTCCAAAACCTACCCATCTTACTGAACCTAGTAAAATCTCATTTCAGCTGTGTTTTATTTTCTTCTGATGGCTGCTTCATTTTTATTGTCTTGTCCTACTTTTAAAATTTTTCCTCCTCCCCTCCAATTTCTTTTTAAACCCATTTCTCCTTTCGGCTATCATCTTTTTAAAGCAGAGTTTCTCGATATCATCATGGCTGGGCTTCGCGAATGAAGATTTAGGGAGGGTTCTACCCATGTTTGTTACAAGCGCATTGGTGGCTAAAGAGGCCAATACGAGATAGGCGAGTCCGGTTGCAAAAGGCACAGCAGACAGACTCCTTAGATGGTATATTCTGCAAGGCATGATTCTTTCTGCAATGTCTTTTCTCCTCAAGAGCAATCCTCCATGCTTTCTCAAAGGCATCAGCAGCGTTATAGATGGTCTGTCTCCAGACCTCACGATTTGAGGCCAGAGTAGACCAGTTATGGTGATCAATATGGCCAAGGCTGAGATGTTGTTTGAGGGAGTCCTTGTATCTTTTCTTCGGGGCTGCTCTCTTGCAGCAGCCAGTGGCAAATTCACCATAAAGCAGGATCTTAGGGAGGCGGTGGTCCTTCATCCTTGAGACGTGCCCTGCCCAACGCAGTTGTGTTCTGAGCAACATGGCCTCAATACTTGTGATTGCTGCTTGTTCTAGAATAGACGTGTTAGTGACATAATCTGACCAGTGGATGTTTAGGACTGTACGGAGGCAGCGTTGATGGAAGCGTTCTAGGAGACGCAGGTGGTGGCGGTAGATGACCCATGATTCAGATCCGTATAAGAGAGTAGACAGCACTATGGCTCTGTAAACACTGATCTTTATACTTTTCTTCAACTGATTATTTCGCCAGACTCTTTTATGAAGCTTTCTGAAGGCACTATATGCCTTTGCTAACCTGTTGTCTATCTCTCCGTCAATCTTACTGTCCAACGAGATGAGGCTACCCAGGTAAACTGCTGAACTGATTTGAGCTCTGATTCGCCAATGGTGATATGGGGATGACGGAAGACTTCCTGAGGTGCAGGTTGATAGAGGACTCCTGTCTTCTTCAAGCTGACTTACAGCCCAAAGAGCTCAGCAGGGTCTGCAAAGCAGGATGTTAAACGCTGCAGAGCTGCTTCTGTGTGGGCAACAACGGCAGCGTCATCAGCGTAAAGCAGCTCCCGGACAAGATGGTTTAGGGTCTTGGTGTGGGCCTTCAGTTGCCTTAGGTTGAATAGGCTTCCATCAGTATGGTTTCGAATGTAGATACCATCCTGATCATCGAGGTCTGCTGTGACCCTTTGGAACATCATGCTGAAAAAGACTGTGAATAGAGTTGGTGCAAGGACGCAGCCTTGTTTCACACCATTAGCTTTCTTGATATCTATATGTATATAATATATGTATACATATAGATACATCTATGTATATAAAAATATATATGTATATACAATATTTGTAGAATATATATAAATATAACGCTGGTTTTATTCTCAACCATTTATTGTCCTTTCCTCATAATTTCCCCTTGGTGTTTGGTACTATTTCCTCTTTCCTTATGTTTTATTTAGACTGTCTCACACATTTTCCTGAGCTTTAGTATGCATTTTGTAAATTTAATTATTCAAAGGTAGGATTTTATGAAGATATGGTTCAGAACTTAAATAACTCATTAAAATATGTTGGAAGTCTATTTTTAAAATATACAAATAAATCTCAAAACTGGGCAGCTGAAAAGGCATCTTCTCCTGTCATACTGGCCAAAACCAAGTTACAGCAGCCAGGTATCACGTAAGTAAATCCCAGGCAAGTTTTTCTTCATCATGAGCTACTTCAGAATTGTTAGGCATTTCTTGGCAATATCTCTGAAGTCATCTAAAGGTACAGACCTAAACAACCAATACTGAGGAGCCAACACACATGAGTAAGAAGGTACTAGTGACTCTTAATCAGACTTTGTAAGATTTACTATTACACCTTTGTTCACATAAATTTATAACATTTACTCCAATCTGTGTTTAAAATCAACAAAAAAATCTTTTTTTTTTAATAGAAAGGACTCCAAGAAAATCCATTCTCTTTTTTAGTTTGTTTCTTTTTTTTTTCCAGACAAACCAATGTAATCATGCTGAAGGAACTGTGGAGATAGTCTCAAATAAAAGCAGGGTTAACACTGGATTTTCCATGTTTTCACAAGTTCTCTGAAATTTTTTCAGAAATTGTGTTCTTTTACATAAAAAAAAAAGTCTCCAACCAGCAACGTGTGACATTTTAAAAATCAGCAGAAAGTTGCATGATCGCTAAAATATTTCTAAATGAAGGTTGTGAAGCAAGTTTGGAGCAAACTGCATTGTGTTTCTACTCCTGTGTAGGTATTTCTCTTTTTATGCAAAAAAGAGATTTGATGCGTTCTATGAACAGCTACTGAATAAAGCCTTTCAGGATGATGGAACACCTCCTTGTTTTCCATTTGTGTTATGTCATCAAAGCTTCCCATCTTCGTTATTTCCCCTTCCCTTCCCTTCTCTTCCCTCCCCAAACCTTCCCCTCCCCTTTCCTTTTCCTGTTCTTTTCCACTTTCTTTTCCCTTTCCATTTTTAATTTATTTCATTGTTCTGTGACATGCAGCAAAACATTCTGCAAGTTAGCAGGCCCAGTGTGAAACAATAAGGGAAACTGGAAGAAAAAGATTTAACTCCTATGGAACACTAAATTAAGTCTGATAGCGTTTTCCAACCCACCAAACTTCTGTTTGCTTCATACCTTGTATTTGCACTGTAAGGGATCAAACATCTTTTGTCTACAGAATTTGATGATCTTTTTTGTTGTGTGTGATGTCTGAGAAATCTGTTCCCTAGGACTGAAATTAAATCAAAACAAAAATAGTTCATACGAAAAAAACTCCAAGCAAACAACAAAAAACAAGCAGTAGCAAGAACAGGAGACGAAAAGAAACAAACCTAAAACCACGATAAGCTAAACTAATGAGAAAAAAAACATTTGTGATTATTTCTTACCTGTTTGTCTCCAGACTTGATTGGATTAGTTTTTGTAACACCTATGTAGACAGGTAGGAAGTAAGAATATTTATTATTTTTTTGTTGTTTTTGAAATGGGTGCCTATCTAATGACATGAAGAAGGAAAGTTACACTTCAGTCTTTGGAAACTGAAACACATGTCTCAAATATGGCAATTAACTGTTATGAAGTTGATGAAGGCAGAAAATGAGAGGAGAATAAAAAAAGGAAAAATTTGTAAAGTCAAACCTAATGGAACTATTCCTTTTTTCCTGAAAAAAAAAGGGTAAAAAAACCCAACAAAAATCCCCCAAAGAAAACAAAATGAAACAACCATGTTTTCTTCAGAACTATTTGTAGTGAATGCACAGATCATCAGAATTTCAGAGTCAAATCTTACTCATTTTTTTGTGTGATTTTAAGGGCTCCACAGAAACTTTGGTAGTAGTAAAATTTGAAAAAAAAATTTGTTTAATTAATTTTTACATCAGTGCAATAATATGAATTGAAGTTTTGCTGGTTCTGTTGAAGTAGAGTTAACTTTCTTCACAGTAGCTAGCATATGGGGCTATGTTTCATATTTGTGCTGGAACCAGTGTTGATAATTCAAGGATGTATCCATGATTGCTGAGCAGTGCTTGCACAGTTAAGTCCTTTTCTGCTCCTCACCCCACCTCACCACTGAAGAGGCTGGGGTTACACAAGCAGTTGGGAGGGGACACAGCCATGACAGCTAATCCCAACTGACCGAGGGATATTCCATAACACATGGCATTGTGCTCAGTATATACAGCTGGGGGAAAAAGGAGGAAGTCGGGGATGTTCAGAATGATGGATGGCATTTGTCTTCCCAGGTCACTGTTACACGTGGTGGATCCCTGCTTTCCTGGAGATGGCCGAACACCTCCCTGCCCATGGGAAATTGTGAATTAATTCCTTGTTTTTCTTGCTTGTGCATGTGGCTTTTGCTTTCCCTATTAAACTGTCTTTGTCTGAACCCAAAAGTTTTCTTATTTTTACCCTTCCTGTTTTCTCTGCCATCGCACCAGGGGACAGCGAGAGGCTGTGTGGCACTAGGTTGTTGGCTGGGGTTAAACCACAACAGCAGTGATCTCCCAGAAATGTTTCACATTTCACCTGATCATAGAAACAAATTCTTGTCATGACTTCAAAGTAGTTTTAGTAAGTCTGACTTCAGATAATATTTAAGCACAGCCTAAAGATCTTGCAATTTTGTAATTAGGGACGAGATGCAGTTTTACTACCTAGAAGAAGGTTGTAAGCATCTTTATGTACTGCAGACAAAGACTCTTATAGATATTACCTACTTTAACTATCCAATTATTACATATTATTGCAAATACTATATCCATTCAGCTTTGCAAGAGATATTTATAAGAATCTTTATGCACATACACATTTAAAGGGATAGGTAAGTATTCGGACAGATTTCCAAAACTTTCCAGACTTCACATTCTCAGATTCATAGAGTCCCAAAATTTCAATAGCTATTTCAGGACCTTTGTCCTCTATCTTTCTATATTCTTCTATCAGGTAGTCGAACAAACGCACCAGATTTTACAGATTCTCCAGCAAATTCCTTCTGAAATTTTATAGATTGGATTTGACATTGAGGGTAGAATCTATAGAGGCACTACTATTAAAACAGGTTAACACCTTATAATGCCTTCAGTGAGAGCGTGAAGTAAGCTACAGAAGGGCAACCAAGACCATTGGTAATATCATTGCTCAATGTTTTGTCTGGGAACACTCCTGTCCAAAAGGTTTCTCACACCCTGCATGTCAGTGACAAACACTCCTGGCTTGCTGAAGCTCTGAACAGCTGCTGCACAGCTGTTACTGATTTGAGTAACAATCTCACTAAGCCTGGTGTACCTTGTCTGGATTGAGTTGTATGAAAAAAAGTGGGGCTAACACCCTAAACAGGCACTTTACCCGAAACAGGGATAGGTACAAATGTAATCAGGAATTTATTGAGAATAACGACTAATCTTTGAATGTGAGTATAAGGACAACCGTTGCCCATGTACTGAATCTGTTCATATACATGGGATTCATAATGAACCTCACTAACCAACTTCAGGGTTATAAGTAAGCCTGTTTTCTGCTTCAGTTTTATTTTTTGCTGATGGGAGAAAAATAACATGGTATATTCTTTGTATATGAACACTTTGCTCAATAACATTTGCTGGCTCAGCAGGACCTAATTCAAAAAACCAAAAATGTCCCTAAGTTTTATTTAGTTATTTTATGTAAAATTGGTAACAATGTAATTCCTTCTGTCTTATTAAAAAACAGCTGAATGAAAATAAAACTTAATCGTTGAAATAAGGGCAGTGTGTTCGTTTAAGTGAAGTTTTATATTAGAGAAGAAAACCACTCCTTTGGACTTTTTTTAAGTAGAAAATAGAATATGAGGTAGGAATAAGGATGTTGAGATTTGTTCCTGTAACATGTTAGATTTATGGGTCTATGCTCCTCACAAATTCATTTTGATTTTTAAAAGTGGTAAAAAAAGAAGAAAAGTTTTGGTAGAAAAACTAGGTGTCTTCAAGGAAAACTCAGAAATTAATAATAAGAAATACAAAAGGATGAGAATATGGATTCACTTTTCTGTGGACTTTTTGGAAGATGGAAAGTCCTGTGGGGAGACAGTAAATAAAAAAGACACAATTCTTCTGTTATATAAGAATTTATTTTTACGTCGTGAAGTTTGTTCAATATTTCGAGATTCATTTTGGTAGAAAAACTTTCATGTCTTCAGGAACCAGAGTTTTAAATAAAAGTTAATTGACTGTGCCTTTGTAAAATACTAATTCTGTGGACAGTATGTTCACTAGTTAGCAGATGGCTTTTTCATAGTTCTGAACTGTCTATATTAATTTTAGTTTGGAGACAGATTGAAGAAATTCAGTTTTATTGTGTAGCTTTTCCTGGACATTTTCCAGTGTCTACCTGTCCCAAGTTGTTTCTAACCATACGTGAATATAGGATCACAGTTTATATCCTAGTCTTTTCATTCAGTTGCATTGTTACATGTGTTATTTTTAACAAGAGCCTTTTCTACCTGAAGTTTTTGATTTTTACCTAATCATCATTTTGTGGATGGTGTTCAGTTTCACCTGCTGTGATGAATGCTTGAATTTATGAGAAATTTTCCCTGAATGTTAGTAGTTTTTCCTTTCACTATCATGTTTGTCCACTCATTCAAAAAATAAACATATTTAAAACATGGGAAAGAATGTGCAGAAAAATTCAGCAACTACTTATCTTCACAAGCTAACAGATGAATATTGAAAATGGAAAAAAACCCAGAAATGTAAACTATTCTATATTTCTGTGATTTTACCTTTAGGTTCTGGAAAGTGTTAACATTTCCCCCATAAGGGCAGTATTGTCTGTGGCCCTGCACGACAGAGCTCTTGGTTCAATCACCTGCCCTAGGCTGTAAGGTAAAACATACACAGGTATTCTTCCCAAGAATGCCAAGGCAGTGGAAGAACTAAAAAAAAAAGGTTTATTTCAGATGCAAGGACCACTTAACAATTCTGTGCACTGGGCCCCCAGGGGAAAAAGGCAATGCTTCACCTTCTCCAAGGCTTTTTATATCTTCTCTCTCTTCTCTGCCACCCCCTCTGTCCCGAGGAGGCCTTGTGCATGTCTGCAAACATCTTATTTCTCTGCATACCAGGGAAATAGCTTGCTGAGAAATCTCTGTTATATCAGGTCATTCTTTCTGAGGTAAGAGACTCTGTTCATTTCGCATACTCTTACCAGCTAGTTACCTGCTTTCTTCTTTCTACCCATATGGTGAAACTCTTCTCTAGCTTCCTCAAACAAATTGCTCTCTGTGACTTAGCTCAGCATTCTTCTCCCTCATTGTATTACCTGATCCTTCAACCTTCCTTTGATTAACTGGTCACATCCTCATTTAAGAAAAAAAATAAATTAAAAAATAATCATATAAGGCAGGATGCACTATTTTTGAAAGATTTTGTGGATAATTCCAGCCTACAAAGTCCCTCTCGGTGTATTTCAAATATAAACTTGTGACAAAGAATCTCCTCAGGATTAGATAATGAACATGGTCTCCAGTGCCCAGCTTGTGCCCCGTCTCTTGTCATCCAGGGCCTGTACTCCTCTGTCTCCATACTGCATCTCCACATCTCAGGGCTTCTGTTATTGCACCAGAACTGTATTTATCTACACTGTATGATAAATATCTTGTTCTACAAGGACAAAATTGACACTACGTGAAGTAGTGTCAATTCTACTGTCTGCATAAAAGATAGGTTGTACCATGCAAAGACAAGCAAAGTAAAACCAAATAGACATAACCTCCTTTATAGCAGAAAAATAAATACAACTGATAACACCAAAGTATTAAAGAACAGTCGATGCAAGTGGAAAAAGTTCAGACAGACAAGCCTGTAAAACCTCACTCTTGGAGCCTTGCAAGCTGTCTGCAAAGCCTTTGGCTCATTACTAAAAGTGGCAATACTGCGTTACTGTGTGCTGCAGGATTACAGCACCGTGTTGTCCAGAGGTTTTTCAGACTTAACAATTGAAGTTAACACTTTAAACAGCTAAAAAGGCATCCAGTGAGGTAATAATGTCTTAAAAAATACTGACAAGCTAAGATTTTTGTACCTTCCTGAAATGCAACAAGAAGGAGCCTAAAAGACTTGAACATAGCAATACCTCAACATAACATCGTACCATGGAGTAGGTACTTATACAACCTAGAGTCATGGGTAGCAGTGGCATTGGTTGTCTACATCTCAACCATGTTCTGATAACTAGCCTTGGTATATGAACTGTCTCATGAAGCCTAAACTGACATAGAGGAAAATCCACCTGGAAGTAAGAAATTTCAGTACCTATAAATACCAAGATATATGAATAAATTTGAAGTTCACTTTTTTAAACTGGGAAAAATGATTTTTCAGAAGTGGTATATAAACTTAGTGTCTAAGGAAGTTTTAACCATTAGAAGATGCATAAAACAGTACATAGAAGACAAAGGCCTTTATACTGTATTACATGAATTACTTCCCCAAGACTGCTCCTAATTTTATGTCTGGTGAAATGTTCCATACTTCTGTTAAAAATATTAGAAGCTGAAAATAGTTTGAGGTTTTTTTCCCCCAAGGTATCAAATTTAGCCATAGTGCTTTAGATCTAAAATATGTCCAGTGTGACATATTGAAAAAATAATGCATAGGATGAAAATTCAAAACTACAAAATTGAAAGGAAGATGGAAGACTACACAGACACAATTTATCAGCAGGGAAAAGGAGAACATTAGCATTATGATTAGTAAAACATTAGTCAAGTGTATGAGATGGACAAAGATATACCTAAATTAGTACAGTCTATGAAAAAAAAAGATGTATTTTAAAATATTCCTGAATAACACAATTCTTAGAAGTTTCAATAAATTCTGTTATACTTTCGCCAAATGTCCATTGTGTGTGGCTGATTTACCTAAATGAACTAACGAGTTGTCTGTCATTAATTTCTAATAATTTCAATTCAGCTTAAGCCATATCATGATGTAGAGCACGGAACACACACACAAGACCTGGGCAAAAACTAGTCAAGGACTAAGCCTGAGACAGGATTTGGAGAAATAGGAATCAATCAAGGCAACAAAATGCAGATAAAACCCATATCTGATAGCTGACAAACAAGAAGGATTGGAGCACAAGTCACATGAGGAGTGGCTCAGGGAGCTGGGGTTGTTTAGCCTGGAGAAAAGGAAGCTTAGGGAGGACCTTATCACTCTCTACAAGTACCTGAAAGAAGGTTGTAGTCAGGGGTGTGTCACTCTCTTCTCCCAGATAATGAGTGGCAGGATGAGAGGAAATTGCCTCAAGCTGTACCAGGGAAGGTTTGGATCAGATATTAGGAAGAAAAAAAATTCACAGAAAGGGTTGTAAAGCATTGGAATAGACTGCCCAGGGAAGTGGTGGAGTCACCATCCCTGGAAGTGTTCAAAAAATGAGTGGATATGGCACTTGAGGACATGGGTTAATAGTGAACATGGTGGTGGTGCTGGGTTGACAGTTGGACTTGATGATCTTAAAGATCCAAACTTAGTGATTCTATGAATAGTATCAACAGGCAGAGAAAAAAAGTTCTTTAAAAACTTTGTGTGTAAAAGTGGTTTGAGAGGTCACATGGAAGTCAGGTGAGTGAAAGTGTCAAGATGTCACTGATAAACCCATTCAGTCAACATAAAAGAGCTAAAAATGTAGTAGGCCCTATTTCATACTGGTTTTTTTCTACTGTTTTTATGCTCAACTAATATGACTTAGGCAAACGTGCCTTTGCATGTTTTTAATACATTAAGTTTGATTCTGTATTTAATTTTACTGATGCAAAGCTTAAGGGAATTTGGAAACTGGCCACCTTCCTATTTGACTGAAGAAAAAACAGACTATCTCTACCTATTCACTATGTGCTATTAATAAGACTGAACAGTTGTTATTCATGCTTTTGTAAAATACTGTTGCAAGAGGTGATGTTAACATCAAGATACCTTTGAAGAAAACTAATCCTAAGTGTTCTTCTGATATTCCTTTGTTTCCCAAAGCAATTGCAATAGCTGATTTAGAGTGATAGTGAGATTATTCAAGATAGACTTAAGGTGATTGAATCTTCTGAGGGAAAAAATCCATTTACTTATTTTTTCAATACTGAAGTCATTAGCAAACAATGACAATGTGATCATTTATTCATTCTCCAGGGAATTTTTTTTTCCTGGAAACTGCTTTCTTCATTGCTATCAAAATAATTTTAAAAAATGCCTTCTCTGAATTTTACCTCTTTCTTAATTCTAATATTACGCATGTTAATATTATAATGAATATCTGTAAGCAAATATTTACTCTGTCACGTATTTTAGGACTTGAGGATAAGTAGGACAAAGATGAACACAGAACCAGGCATCAAGCTATTTTCTAGACTAAAAGGTAGTACTTTTTTGCCACTCTACCATATTAGCACGTTTGTTTCCCAGAAACACATCTATAGAATTAGGTTTTTTTATTTTTTTCTCATTTGGTAATTTAAACAATAATTCAATGTAATCTGAATGATGGCTTTAATGTTCTTTTTTATTTCTTTACTGCCTTCCAGATTCCCACTAGAACATCTGACTGTTCACCCTGAGAAAAGGCCCAGAATTCAGGAACATTTTTATAAACTATTAAAAAGCTTTAGTATCTTTTATTTAAATCAGTGATTCTACAATAGGAAACACTGGCAGGGAAGCATGAAATGTAACTAGAGGAAGAAAAATCTGCCATAGTTCAAGCAGCTTAAGAAAAAAATATGTCAGGCTTTTGTGTCTCCCCTTCTTCTTTTCTTTCATTTCTCTTTCCTCTCCAATAAAAACTGTGGGAGCATAACACAACCTTTCAGCCAAAGGAGGTGCTCATCAAGGATGCATATGGGGCTAATAGCTACAGTTGAGGCTGAGACACACTCTTAATGCATAAAAAGAAGTACTTAAATAAGAAGCAGAGGTTCTTTGATGTTATTCAGAAATACCAACTTCAGTCTTTACAGCTTAGATGGTAAAGTAACATTTTATTTGTTGTCCTTTAGATGAAACTGAATTGTGTCACTTGGTAAAAACATTCACAGATAAAGTTTCAGCTTAACAGACACTAAAAATATTAACAAGTTGCTCCATTTTGGAAGCAAATATATATGTGTTTCAGATGCTACTTAACAAATGTCGAGAAATCAAATTAAAAGGTGTGAAGGAGCAAGATTCAGGATGGGAACAGTTCCAGGCATGGAGAAAAGCATACAGCAATTGGCAGGACTTTATTATATGGACCTTACAGTTATCATATGGACTTTACTGTTATTATGTGGTTTCATTGTATTCACACTACACAGTGGTCGTGCCCAGGCTTGCCATGAGTTTGCCTGCTGCCTGCTCCCTGCTTCCTCCACTCCTCCCCCTTTTGTCCATGTCCCTATCTTGGTTTGTTCCCCTGCTTGTCTGTCTCATGCTCCGCCCTATGTTCTGGCCCTTTCCCCGCCTGAGCTGACAAAAGACAGGGTGCACGCGTGAATAGGGGATTCCACTTGCACCCTTCCTCGTGTCCCATCCCCTCTTCGGACAGCGGCAAAAAGGCCACTTTGAAATGGATATTAGAAAGAATCAACTTATTCTAGTTTCTTTTATGTAAATTATGAATATTCAATTACGTGACCGAGGTGATTATCATGAGTAGCAGTCATCTCACCTAACTTAAATTGTTTGAAGGTAAAAGTCTTCTACTTTTTTTTTTGCTTCTTAGAATTGATGACAGCTGCAGAAGATGATTCATCCTATTGTCCTAACTCCCAGTCTGTGCTGGTTTTGTGCTGAGGTAGAGTTAATTTTCTTCACATTAGTGGGTATGGGGCTAATGTATAGGAATATAGGAGAAGTTTTTACTTTGAGCCAACACTGTGTGAAGGAGAAACCTGTGATGCAAGACGATTACTGCAGGAATTTGAACAGCATATGTACATGTTTTCATTCATCTTTCAGTCCTGGAAGAGTTTACTTTTCTGTTGGCAGGCATTTTTGAGACAGAGAAATCTTTTCAAAGTTCTGGAGGAACACAGTGGCATAAAATGGAGGCTCTCACCTGTTACAGGTCTATCATGGCACTGGAAATATCCTGACATGGGGGTATTTTGACAAATTTTAGACAAAAGGAATGTGGGATCTCTTTATAAATGGGAAAATGGGTGATATATCAAGTGATAGTTATTATTATTAGAAAACTGGAACACAAACAGCAAAATTTACACAAATTTTTAAAACTCTTGGTAATTAATTTGTATTTCATCTATTTATTCTATTTTCTTAGAACAATTGTTTAAAACACTTTGTGCCATCATTACTCATATATCAAGTTCTGCATTTGTTCTCACAGAAACAAGCAATATTTTCTGTTAGTCAACATCCAGACTCACTCCAAAATATATCTTGGACTTCATGTGTAAACAATATTAGTCTTAAATTACTAGATTAATCTTGACTTGAAAGTGAAGCCATTCCTCTTCATTAAATTCAGCTGTGAACTACTGGGACAGGATCTCCTAAAGAGTTTTTATATCTCGTATAACAATCCTCTTAGGGTTGCTGTGAGTCTATAAAATGAAAAAAAGATAAAAATAATTTTTTTTTTTAATCTAGCAAATATCACTGAATAAAATATAAATATATATATATATGTCTGGATATAGAGATAGATGCGTAGCATGAATTTTTCATTCCAGTTTAAAAAATATCTCTTTAAAATTACATTTGCAAGAAATTCAAAATCGTACTAATGGGCTAATCTGCTATATCTGCAATGTGCACCATCTCTGAAGTGCTCTACAGGCACTTAGAGCTTTTATTTTGAACAGAATTATTCCCAAAGTGCTGTGAACATTATTGTTAGGGGTAGCAAAAAACATGATGTTATGCTATGTAAGTACTAAGGGGAGGTCATATCAACATACAAAGTATCTGAGAGACATAAAAAGAAATCTGGTAGAAAATATGAACTATTTAGCAGTGCTTTGCATATACCGATTTCTCTCTTCATTGGCCTTAATATTCATAGTACTTAACTCGAAGATTAAGCGGAAAATAGAGAACACTTTATTCTTCTTTTTAACTAGCTCTTTTAATATCAGTGAATTCTGATGCATTGAAAGTTGCTGCATGAATGTAGAAAAAACTGGATAGATCCCTGAGCAGGATACGTACAAGAGAAAAGATTTGGATCCAGAGAATTTAACCTGAGATATTCTAACCATCAAGAAAATGACTGGCATGGACATGGACTCTAGGCTACATTGTTGATTACACCTCAGAATAAGAGGGCAGATTAATGAGAGGTTTCAAAACATTTCCAGATTTCCTTAAGATGGGAATATTTAAATTATTTTTAATATTACATTTATAGATATTATGTAGTTCAAAAATTATTTCCCTCATTAACAAATATAAATTGTAGTATATTACATTATTCATGGTTAAATGTTTTCAAATTTATTTCCAGGCCTCGTTTTTAGTAATTATGTCATATTGTAGTACCTGTTGTCCTATATCTTACCTTTGTGCATTTGAGCTTTGGTGACATCTTTGTGAGGCAATTTCTGAATAAAACTTCTCTGTAAGAGCATTTCCTAAGCTGTGCATCAAAGTAAGGAATGAAAGTAAGAGCTTCTTTCTCCGTCCTGAAAACCTAATATTAAGACCTAATGACCATGCTTCTGCTTGATAACTGCAATCACCTCTTCTCCGGCTTCTACATGTTATCACCTAACTTCCCTATTCAAATGAATCCCCTTAAGAATTTCTTATCTACTTTTTACTTTGACCAGTCACAAAAAGGTCCTGTAAGATTTAACAAGGACTAACTCTCAGGATTCTACAGAAATAGCACAAAGATTTGTCATAGCTCTTCTAAAATGTATGAATTAATATTATATTCCTTTAAAAAAATCTAAAAATGACCAAGATAAAATAATGGAATAAAGTCTAGCATTTATATAAATTATTTTATTTAGATTTCTTTGATTTACTCATGTTCTTAACCCTTCACTTAAGGGCAAGACTTCTTAATGAAGGACTTCTTCAAGATAAATTAGACTGAGATCAGGAAAAGGCAATTTTAAAGCTTCTGCTAAATATATATATATATTTGTAGTTAAGGCTTTTAAGGACTTTTCTTTTCAATGAATCCCTTAAAATAACCTCAAAGCAGTATTGGTTTTGTGTGTAAAAGCATTTCAGTTTAATTTTTTTTTTAATTGTAAATACAATTTTGGAATTGTTTAAATTCCTGATTCTGTTGTAGCTTAAAATTGATGATTTCCTAATTCGAAGTCAGACTACAGCTACCATAAATGCTCAAACAATGTGTTAGGATTTTAAAACATTAATGCTATTTGTATGTGTATAATATTTATATATATACACATGTAAAAACCCCATAGATGTGCAAATCTACACAGAGAGAAAAATGTTGAAGTTTTAGCAGCCTTGTAATTGCAATCTTGATTGTCTTTTCATGATTTTCCTCTCCTCTGGGATATAAAGCATTTTTTTTTCTATTCTTACAGGAAATGAGCAAAGGTTTCTAGAAGACTGATTCAATCAAAATTTTCTCTTTTTTTTAAATTTTTATTTTTATGTATTCCACATTAATTGTGGAATAAGTTTAATTAGTAGGTCCCTCCTTACTTCATTATTCTGTGTGCTTTTGAACAGGTGTTCCTCATGTAGTGAGCAATAAAATGTAGTAGATGCCAGTCAACAATGTTTGTGAGATTATTAGAGAAATGTATGTTAAACTTTCAATATTTTCAGCATATTTCTAATAATGTAGTCCTAATTGTCATCCTGTATTTCCCCGCAATATATTACAAAAAGACTACATCTCTGCTTGAAGTACTTTAGTTCATTATGTACAATTAATAGAATGATTACAGTTCATACTTGAAGGCTGGCATTTGAAATCTCATTGCTGTTTCATCTTTAAGGAAAGAAATTATTCTCATAATTTCTCAATATATTTACCATTTTATCTATGAGTCGCCTAACTGTACCAATTCCTCTCTGCCTTCCAGAGATCCTCTGCAGTATTACTTTTGGTTTAGCTCCTTCAGAGCATTCCGCATACTCATAATCGTAAAGCAGAAATATGTAAATTAACTGACTCCTTTTGGAACAGGAAATCTCAGTACAATAAAGCCCCCTTCCTAAAAGCTGCATATACTGTTTTTTCTCACACAGGTCATGAGAAGACTTTGTGTTTCACTATATCAGAGGACTTACATCCTCTGTTGCTTTTGACAAAAATTCCAATAAAACAACAAAATGAATAATTAGAACCCATAGAAAGGCTGATTTTTGTTCTCAGTGTGTCTATTATTATCAATACGTTTCCTAAAAAAAGAAAAAATTACAGAATATGCCAAGTTGGAAGGGACCTACAAGGATCATTGAGTCCGACTCCTGGCCCTGCACAGGACCATCCCCAAGAATCACAATAAGTGCCTAAGGGTATTACCCAAATACTTCTTGAACTCTGTCAGGCTTCCCTGGGGAGCCTGTTCCAGTACCCAACCACCCTCCGGGTGAAGAACCTCTTTCTAATATCCAACCTGAACGTCCCCTGACACAACTTCAGGTCATTCCCTTGGGTCCTGTCACTGGTTACTACAGAGAAGAGATCACTGTCTACCCCTCCTATCTTCCTCATAAGGAAGTTGTAACTGCAATGAGGTCTCCCTTCAGTCTCCTCCAGGTTGAACAGACCAAGTGCCCTCAGCTGCTCCTAGAGGCTTCCCCTCAAGGTCCTTCACCATCTTTGTTGTCCTCCTTTGGATGCTCTCCAATGGCTTAATAATTTTCTCATATTGTGGTGCCAAAACTGCACACAATATTCAAGGTGAGGCTGCCCCAGTGCAGAGCAGAGCAGGACAATCCCCTCCCTCGACTGGCTGGTGATACTTTTCCTCATTCCCCCCTGGACACGGTTGGCCCTCCTGGCTGCCAGGGCACTACTGACTCATATTCAACCTACCATTGACTAGGACCCCCCTTTTTCTGCAGTGCTTGCAAATGGTCAATATGAAATATTTCTATTTCTTTAAACAAAATTACCTTTTTCATTAATTTAAACTTGTAAGGTCTTTCAGATATTCATAATTTTTGATTCGGTAAAGCTTTGGTGGAAAAAAAATAATAATTTCTTAAAGTCTGCTTTCCCAAGATAACACAAATCTAATTTGCATTTGTAGAGTGTGTCCAATATCTGCCATTTCCTTCTCTATTTACTCCATTTTCCCTAAAGCATTTTTCAAATATAATTATCTGTACAGAGGATAAATGACCTCAGTGAGTAAAATCCTATGATACAAGTTCACTTCTGTATAGTTATCAAAGCATATTTCAGAGAGGGGAATAAGAGGTAAATAACAAATTTCAAACCTCTAAAAAACCTCGGTCAGCTCCAAGGTACTTATCCATTGTGGTGTTCTGGCCCTTCTGTACTTGGCTGTGAATGGTCTTTAGTTGCATCAGCAGCTCCTACATGAATATGTTGCACATTTCACAGCATCCTTCTCTGCTTTGCTGGAGGGACATCAACCACACTAGAGTGAAAGACCATAGTAACGTGATTCAAATTTCAGTGCTACCTTTGCATGTTGCTGTTTAACAAAGATAAAGAAGGGCTTCACAACTTCTTATGTATGAAAGGCCAAGAGAACAAGACTTTCCAATAGCTATAGTTTGGAACTTAGTGTGATGTTTTTCATGTCTGTTATGCAGGAAGGATTGTTGGTATCTGGAAAATGGAAATAAAGATAAAATTTGTCAAGAAACAGTCTTTCTGCGTAAGGTAGACTGTAAAGTAGTAAATTGTAAGAAAAGCCTTGCATCCCATAAGATAGACAAGATTAAAGGGCTCCAGGATTTGTTGAGAGATTATTATTACCTGACTTTAAGCAGCTAAAAGTTAACATCTGTTCTTTGTGCTTTTACAATCAATGAAAAAGGACAAACACTTCCACAAGGAAATTCATCCACTTATCTCAGACAGACATTTTTTGATGGACTAAGTGCCACTGAGAAGTGATTCACTTCTCTTCATTGACTCCAGAAGGATTTTACATGACTGATTTAGTGTGATAGTTTTAACATTACTGTACTTTAATATTTGTTAAGAAGAATCAGTAGTTAATTGTAGAAGAAAATTTCGATAGGGACATTCAGAAAGATTGCTTATGTTAAGAGAATAAGAAAATATGTTTTTTTCCAGTAGTGTTCTGGTGGGGAACATGGGAAAATTTTATTTGTCAAGGATGTTGTAGTAATCAAAATTCCATATGATAAAGTCTCAATGGATATATTAGATAGAAAGAACTTGGATTCATAGTGAAGTCCAAATAAAGTATGATATCCATTTTTCCTGTTTCTTATTAACTCTTCTTAATAATTTTGAGAAGCCTCAGGACTTAGAAAGTATTAAAGAAGGATTAACAAGATGCAGTGCTAGCATCTCTGACTTTTTATAATAATATTTTATGTTTTCATATGCAACTCATTCAGCCTTAAGATTCTGTAAGAATCCTGGCTTTCATTAAAAATATCAAATTTGAGTGTTATGACAGAGTTGAAATAAGTCAAGAACATTCTAAAAACTGAAAAGCCAACTGAAGAATAAAAATTCTCCCAAATGTAAAAAAAAAAAACAAAACAGCAGACAGCCAGTACTTCTATGTCATAGGTCGACCTAAGTCACAACTTAGGTGACAACAAGTTGACAATACCGACAAAATCTTTCACTTTCCTTCTTCTTCCAAAGCCTTGGGGAGAAATAAATGGATACATGTGCAAGTTTGGAGCCATTGCTTTAGATCTTACTTTACTTTCTTCTGTCTTCCATACACAGTAGTGATTCCTGCTCACAGGTTTTTTCCATATACCTTTCCATTTCCTTTCTCTCCTTTATTGGATGATTTGCTTTCAATCAGTTACTTCAAAATAATTCTGCGCTTAATTTAAGATTAATTTTTCCTACCTTCATTTAACTAAGCTGTTTCTGTATAATGAGAAAGTGAGAAGAAGAAGAAGAGGACTTTGGTTTTTTCTGGCTTCTACAGCTTTATCTGAAACATTTAAGGAAACATGAAGACTTGTTTCTATTACATGAGATTAACTTTTTTTTTTTGCTTAACATTTTTAGAATGTCTATCAAACTGTGAAGAGCTGTCAGTATTATCAACCCTTCAAGCTAGTCTTATAAAGCTGTAAATTTTATGGAGCTTTACAGAGTGTAACTGAAGTAATTTAAATACTGGCAGTTCAAAGTTCTTAAAATGCTTTTTAAATTGGGAGGATTATTAATTATAATCACATCTGATTTGCAGGCATAATCTTCATATAGTGTATTTTATTACTTTTAGCATGTTAAGGTAGGTTATAAAACCAAAGCAACATGGTTGGGGAAGATTGTAGTCTCAGAATTTGAGTCCTTCAGACTCTCAAAACTGCAGTTCTCCCATCGCCCAAATGTGTATTTTCTGTCATATAATTTACCAAGGGTATATAGTACCAAGGCAAAGGTGATGTTTAAACTGCTGGTATATATCACTGGTCAGACAGCACATATCAGCCAATTTCTGTCTCCTTGTTCTAGCGTCAGCAAACATATAGCCTAAGTGAAATTATAATTTCCATTAATCCAGAATGACACATCTTTGGCTTTCTTTGCAAGGTGCAGCACAATAACAGACCCTAATTATTCTGCTGTGCTTACATTCAATATACCAATTCCTCTTGATTTATGATGTTAACATATGGAAAATTACATAGAAGAGAAGAAAAAGAGACTGGAGGAGGCACTACATACCTGAGGACTGCTGAACTGCAACGGGATCTAGTTGTTACAGTGGGAAAGACTATGCCTAGTAAGGGAAGTCTCTGGGGGACACCATGATGGGGGATGTTCTCACTCTTCCTCTGTGAATACTGCATGACCAAGGCCCATTTCAAATGCCTGTAGGCAAATGAAGGCAGGATGGAGGTAAGGTTCATCATATTCTACTTCACAGAGTTGATGCTTGCATGGTTAGCTCTTAATTTGTGCTCAACATTTGCAGAAAATGTTGAGAAACAAGTTGAAAATGAGTCAGCACTATGGTATTGCAGTAAAGAAGTCCAAAGGCTTACTGGATGTATTAGCAAAAGAAAAGGAAATAATAGACTTTAATTAATTCAGTAAAAGAACCAAAACAGCTAAAACCCAAACTTATCCTTGAAACCCTGTAGTAAAGCTCTAATGACATTATTCACAGGGGAAAAATAAGTACTTGCCATAAAGGCAGAGCAAGTCAGTGCACTAGGATGAAAGTTATGAATTTCAAGGATCCTGAAAATATGTCAATATGTCATGAATCTGCTAAAGACATATTTAGAAAACAGTGTCAGATGCTTTCCAAGTGAACTTTTACTGAGTGTTTTGACAGATAGTGAAGAGATGTTTCTTGCCTTTCAAGACTGCTCCTACTTTAGAGGACATGTAAACTTGTGTGAGGGAGCTGAAAAATACTTGAGGAAAAGTTAAAGTATTTCCTGCTAAAGTTTCTTATAATGAAATAATGTTATCTTTTTCTTTTGAAATTCCTATTTTGAACGATTCCTTTTCTGCTCTTTTACTCTGATTCTTGTTGGAAGAATGTCTGTGCAGCAATGCCATAAAAATAACAAGAAGTCATGGAATGATACAACCCTGTTTAAACATCTCACCGTCATTTAGTCAGCAGAGCCTTGCATTTTTTACGGACTTATGCTTTAGCAACCTCCTCTTTTAAAGAAAACAAAAATCACTAAAAACTTGGAGCAGTTATATACAGCACCTGTTAAGACAAGACTTCTATAGGAGCCTTTGGTTGTCCCATACACTCAGTTAGAATTGGACACTTCATTCTTTCTTCCTCAGCAGTGGAGGTTTTAAAAAATGAGCATAGTTATTGCTGATGAAATTCCCTAAAACACTGTGACTAAAGAATATAGAAGTCTTGCACAGCAAAGCAAACCTTCTCACCTATCTTGTATCACTTTATTCTGAGGGATTTTTTGCTGTTTTCTTTTTTTCCCCTCTCTCTGTAATGTTTGGAATAAATGAAAAAATACAGAATTAAAATAATGTTTCTATGATAAATGTTTCTTCTCAAAATAATTCTGGACTATCTAGTGGTGGGCTTAAAAATACTACCACAAATATAAATGTTTTGAATACCACTGGTGTCACCTTTCAGGAGTTTTGCAACCAATTTACCTTGGAGGGGGAGGAGGCAAATCAACTAAGTATCTAATAAAGAAACAGTAAATCGAATAGAGTTCCTGTCAGATTGTGTGAAATATGTTTGTCACATGGCAAACAATGACCCTAAATAATTATATAGTTCTTATTAAGGGTGAGAGAAAGGAATACAACAGGCTGAGTGGTGCAGCTGGCATGCCTGAGGGATGGGATGCCATCCAGAGGGGCCTGGACAAGCTTGAGAAATGGGACCATGGGAACCTCAAGAGGGTCCTGTACCTGGATGATGAACAGATAGAGAGAAGCTCTGCTGAGAAAGACTTGGAGGTGTTGATAGATTAAATATGGGACAAGACTTGGCCACTTACACATGCCATCCAGAAATCCAACTGTATCTTGGGCTACATCAAAAGAAGAACTGCCAGCAAGTGGAGAAAGGTCATTCTGCCCCTCTACTTCCCTCTGGTGATACCCCACCTCGAGTATAACATCCAGCTCTGGGGTCATCAGCACAGGTCGCCAACACCTGTTGGAGCAGGCCCAGATGAAGGCCATGAAGATGATCAGAGGGCTGGTGCACCTCTCCTATGAGGGCAGGGTGAAAGAGTTGGGGTTGTACAGACTCAAGAAAAGGAGGATCAGGGAAGACCTTATAGGAGCCTTCCAGTACCTAAAGGGAGCTTATAAGAAGGATGGGAACAATTTTTTAGCAGGTCTTGTTGTGATAGGACAAAGGGTGTAAAAGACTGTAGATTCAGACTAGATATAAGGAAGACTTCTTTTTTATGATGAGGGTGATGAAACACTGAGACAGGTTGCTGTATGCCCTGTTAATTGTTCTGAGAACTACAGGCTTGTTCAACATGTCTTAACATAGGTTCATCTGATTAAATATGTTCAAGTGGGGGTTTGACATAAAGCTGCTCTATCACTGCCCTCTGCAAATGGACAGGGGAGAGAAAATATAAGTAAGGACTTGTCAGCTGAGATAAGGACAGGGTAGAGTCACTCATCAGTTACCATAACAGGCAAAAAAGACTCCACTTGGGGATATTAATTGAATTTATTACCAATCTAAATCAGAGTAGGATAATAAGAAGTTAAACAATCTTAAAAACCCACCCCTCCCTCCTTTCCAGGCTTTACCTCTTCCTCCTCAGCAGTGCAGGGAGATGAGGAATGGGGGATGGAACATCACATGTTGTTTCTCCCACTGCTTCCTCCTCAGGAACGAGTCCCCCTTCTCCAGCGTGGGGTCCTTCCCATGGGAGACAGTCCTCCACAAACTTCTGCAACGTGTGTCCCTACCACGGGCTAATGAACTGCTCTTAATGAACTGCTCCAGTGTGGGTCCCCCACAGGGACCAGTAAACCTGTTCCAGTGTGGAGCTCTCTCCACAGGTCTGGTGGTCCCTGCAAGGACCCTGTTCCATCATGGGCTTCCCATAGGGTCACAGCCTTGTTTCAGGCATTCCTCTGCTCCGCTGTGAGGCTCCTCCATGCACTGCTGGTCGATCTCTGCATCCCCAGTAACCTCCAGGGGCTTCAGGGGCACAGCTGCTTCACTATGGTCTTCAGCATGGCCTGTAGGGGAATCTCAGCTCTGGGGCCTGGGGAACCTCCTCCCCCTCCTTCCTCACTGACCTTGGTGTCTGCAGAGTAGTTTCTCCCGCATATTCTCACTCCTCTCTTCTCTATCTGCAATTACTTCTGCACAACAACTTTTTTGTTTCCCTTCTAAAACATGTTATCACAGAGGCATTACTACCATCTCTGATTGGCTTGACTTTGGCCAGCAGCAGATCCATCCTGGAACTGGCTGACATTGGCTCTGTCAGACCTGGGGGAAGCTTCTAGCAGCTTCCAGGAGCCACCTGTACAGCTCTCCCATTACCAGAACCTTGCCATGCAAACACAGTACATTCTATCACATTCATTGTCTTTGGAACAAGAAATATTCCAAGGAAAAAAAAAATATGTTTTAAAAGAAGATGCAGATTCTGGAAAAAAAAAATTAGATCCTATGACAGAGGCTTACTAAACATATTAAGAAAATTTTGTTAGGGAATTAAGAAGAAATCAATGTATATTGTGTTCGAAATTAAGCATTTCCTTGTTATGCTAGTAGTTTACATATTACAGAGCTATGGACAAAGGAAGCAGAAAACTGTTTATTGGGAATATTGTATGAGTGAGAAGAAGTAAGTAAGATAGATTTTTAGAAACAGTTTTCCAGACTAATCCTTCTAGATCTTGTTTGTATCATAGAGATCTTTGCCTAATGAATGCATTGGGAATATTGTATGAGTGAGAAGAAGTAAGTAAGATAGATTTTTAGAAACAGTTTTCCAGACTAATCCTTCTAGATCTTGTTTGTATCATAGAGATCTTTGCCTAATGAATGCATTGGCTAAAATGTAGTACAATGGTGGTAACACTTACCTGGGGATTTCACAGTACCACCAGTAATTCATTTCTCTGTAGACAGTAAATTTATCTATACTTAAATACATTTACATAAAATTCATTTTTTTATTCATTTATACATTCAGAAAGTCAGTCAGCCTGATTAAAACAAGAGGTCAGTATTCAAAATACAACCTGCAAAATATTTTTAACTCAAGACCATCCAATCAATATATGTTGTAAGAGAAAACACTGGAGTAAGATAAAAAATATTTACATGGAAGCTGAAAATCCCATACAATGAAAGGAGTAATTTTAGTGGAAACCTTAGAATCCATACTAAAGATTCATCCTAAGATATTACTTATGGTCTTTTCTAGCTACCAATTGCCATCTGTACCTGAGGGGTTCACAATACACAACTGACACACTTAAGAAGAGCAGTATATCAGCTGACTATATTAATTGCTTTTTGTAATCACTCTGGGTGATTAAAAAAATATTACACACCTCTTCTCAAACTGGGTTTCTTTCCTTGTGGAATAAAGAGCACCCTGAGAGGTCAGTGGGAAAGAAGAACAGCTGGTAAAGAGATAACTGACCATCCCTCTCTCCTCCCCTGCTTCTCTCATCCACACTCATGCACACATATTCAAGCCACTCATCCTTTTGCTTGGCTGAGCTCAAAGTATCTGTGTCAAGGAGTCCTCTGCTTTCAGTTTCTCTTACTTCTCAAAAACAACCATCTCCAATGTGGTCCTGTTTAAGGGACTAAGGTAAAAATAAGGTCATCTTAATGTACCTCTTACAAGTGGCTTTTCAGGGACATTCTGAAAATGCATTTCCAGAATTTTCCTATTTGCTAGTGTAATGATAATATCTTGTCACAAAGAGAGACATTACAGTTTGTAATTTTCCACTATTTTTCAATTGTGGGTTACAAAAAAAAATATCTGGAACGTCCAGAGAATTGTACTGTAAAAAAGTATATGCTGGAGTCACTCTCCCACTATCCTTTAAAATGTACCAGTGGCAGCACCTGACTGACTGGCAGAAGCCAGGAATAAACCAGGGGCAAGTCTGAAACTGAAATCAAATTAATAACCTGTGGTATCTGATGCTAGCTAGATGAATAAATATTTTGTGGGTTTACTTTAAAGCACTGTGTACTTAAGTAAGATAATCACAAAGGTGCTTCAGCAGAGGCTTCTAAAAAAATCAAGAAAGCTGAGATATTGTTACTGTCATTTCTATCATCAAAAAGGCCAAGCACTCTTTGGGTAAAAGAGGTCATTTTTTAAGTGAGCAACCATTTGGGAAGCTGTTGTCCTACAATAAAATGAGAAAAAAATTAGAAAGAGATAGAAACAAGGTATGACAATAAGTTAGGCCACTTTGCTAGTTGCCCCCAAAATACCTTTTCTGTAAACAAAAGCAAAAACAAAACCAAACCCTTAAATATTGACAGTTGCAAAAAGAAGATAAGCAAAGAACCTCATTTTGAAAAGGTATAATCAATAAATAAGCAACCTTAGTATGAAGACATAGGATTTTTATTACTATCAGATAGATTCTGAAAATAAAATAAATCAGAGGGAAAGCAGAACAGCTCAGTTCCTACAGAACTTTCACCAACAAACACCAGGAATATCTCAGAGAAAAAAGGGAAAACTATTTGTCTGCTTGTAAAACATTGAAGTTCTCTTGGTATAGGCTACTGATTTTATTCCTGTATTCAGTTAGGAGGGATTGTATCTTTCCAGAATGGAGTAAATTTTTGTGGAACAGATTTTTAATACCAACTACCTTATGAAACAGAACCTTTATAATAACAATCAAAAGAAGGGAAATTTGCAGTCAGTTTGCAGCCAGTTTCTAGGAAGTTTTTGCTGAACTTGGTAATTCCTAAGAACAAAAATAACATCTCAAAATACTATCTAGTTCACAATTAGCTTTACCTATAGACAAGGTATTTTGGATATTTTGTAGCTAAGGATCACCAGGCAAAACTTGAATGTCTGCAGCCATGAGTGATACCTGTACTTAGTCAGGACTGTAAGGTGAAACACACACAGGTGTTCTTCCCAAGAATGCCAAGGCAGCGGAAGGATTAAAAAAAAGAGGTTTTTTTCAGATGCAAGGACCACTTCTTAATGATGCTGCACACACCTGGCCCCCAGGGACAAAATGTTTCTCCAAGGCTTTTTGTATCTCCTCTCTCTCCCCCCCACCCTCTCTGTCCCTAGGAGGCCTTGTACATGTCTGCAAACATGTTATCTCTGTGCATACCAGGGAGAGAGACAGCTTGCTCACAGCTGCTCCCTGCAATTTTCTCTGAAACACAGAAGGCAGAAAAAAAAACATCTAACCCGTTTGAGAAGGTATTTTACAGTCCTCCTAAGTGAAATTGAGTTTTAGCTTTCCGTCACAAATTCTTCCAAAATTGTACCTATCCCTACAAGGACCCAGACTGGTCTAGGCAGCTACAGCCAGCATTCTTTATTAACACTAATTAACTTGTTAGCCAAATTATGCAAAATATAATATTGTCCAAACCACAGATTCAGTTATATTAAGACTGTAATTTCTGAAAAGCCCCACTGTTTTATCCTCAAGCTCTGTGTCCAAATGCATCTGAGCTAAAAATGTATCAGGGAAAAATACAGTTTCATCTCACATTTCCTGTGAGATGTGGTTTGGCTGCTCAGTTCGCGTTACTTAGGACTTAGACCCTCTTTTGAAGGTTTGGAGTCATGGAGTATGCTAAAATGCAGCCGTGATTTAGTTATTCATCATTCTATTTGTGTCTCATCTTTTATACTGAGAAAAGTGGGAATCGCTGCCATACCATGGAATAACTGAAAGACTCTGGATGGTCTCTACAACTGAGGGATTATTTAGCCACCTTTGCCAACATTCTAGATAGATATTCTCATACTCTATCACACATTAAGAAGAACAAATCCTTGGTGTTGTGTAGCTTCTGTATTCCGATCTCATAGCAGAAATGTGTCTAAACTTGGCTTGGCTTTGCAGAAATATGAATTCTTATGAGAGGTCTGAAGAACAGGTAGCGGAATGAATGGCACTGTTAAAAACCTGATGAGGGAAGAAAAGCCTCATGTCTGGACGCATCTTGTAGCACCGAAAGACTAATCTGAGTAGCTCCAGTTAGTTTTCAGGAGACTGATAAGCTAGAGCACCATGAGTCACTTTGTTCAGCTGTGGTCTTGGAATTCCCCTGCAATCAATCCAGAGGTTGCTTTGGCTCAGTTGAAGCAGACTCTGTCAGTGGAAAGCAATCATTCTGTTTTCCAAGCTTGATCCAAACTCACGGGAGCTTTCATGACAGTTATCATCCTTCTTGCTTGTATGACACTATCACCATTTTATAGTCAAAAAGAAAAATAAGGAGAAAAAACAATCCTATAAATAAATTCAGTCTGCAGAAAACAGTGACAGAATATGAATTTCTAATTGGATCTTTTTGCCTTTTTTTTTTTTTAAAACCTCCTTTTTTATATAAACAGTTGCTTTTTTTGCAATTACTTTTGCAATTGGTTGCTTTCTTCCTACAGCTAATTCTAGAGCTTGAGATCTAGAAAATACTACTAATAGCTCAGAGTGCAGGCAGTTTGGCCATAAAACAGTCTACAGCTGGCCATATAGGAAGGTACCTGCAGAGCTCTGGCAGATTGGTGGTGTCACTTAGGACTATTGTGGTACACACAGTAAAGAAACCAATCCAGAGAAATGTTCTTAATCTTGGGGGATTTTTAGTGATCAGCTCACTACAAGTTCTCAGCATTAGTAATTTGGTTAGACACAAGGCAAATATACAGAGAGCTAGCAATATTTTACCCGATGGGCAAAGTACATAGTTTTACCTTGCTGAGATAAGCATTAATTATTTTCAGTATGAAAATAATTTTCTATCATGTTTCCTTAAAAGTATTCATTGTGTTACCATGACTGACTGTCAGTAATTTGATTTACTAATCTGTTTGTGCAAAACTAGATTTCTGGAGGTAACACCCCATGCTAGAAAGATATGGAAAGAACATTTATATAAATGCTACTTGTCTGTATCTGATCAAAGATATTTAAAAATCAGAGGACCATACTCAAAAGATTACATTTAGGCTAATTGATCACCTGTGTCTAATGACTGCTAATCTGATGTGGTCTAAACATACATGTCAATCTTCACGGAAAACTTACACAAGGAGTTTGTGACTTTATGTATTTTTACACATTTAAACTTATAGTTCTAGCAGTAAAATATGTTTCACATCTCTGAATCATATTTCTCAATTATTCTTTTTCATGATGACCCTTGAGAAAACACTGAACAAACTATAAAAAGAGTATATGTTAGAATATTCATGCAGATTAAATACCTGTTAGTGGTAAACTGCAGTTCCTTGATTTGGCTGTACTAGTGCTGCCTTAAATCTGAGTCTTGAAACTTGACTCCAAATATTCAAAAAAAGGACAAAATATTATAATTGCTGGTATCTCCTAGGCACCTTAGAATACATAGGACTGCCCTGACCTCTCTCAGGTGTCCAGGATCCCTATATATAGCATATAGAGAATATCAAATGTTGTAAGAGAGCTCTCTCAGCTGACCAGAAACGATCCTGAGAAAAGCAGTGCCTAGCAGAAGGGTGACAATAATGGAGATGCTTGCCCAGCAAAAAGTTCAATTTACTGTGCCTAGTTGATCAAGAGAAGCCAGTTGATGTAATCTTTTTAGATTTCAGTAAAGTTTTCCATACTGTCTCTCACAGGATCTTTCTGGACAGAATGTCCAGCACACAACTGGATAAACACATCATGTGCTGGGTGAGCAATTGGCTCACAGGTCAAGCACAGAGGGTAATAGTGAATGAGGTGACATCAGACTGGTGACCTGTCACTAGTGGGGTTCCACAGGGCTCCATCTTGGGCCCTGTGCTCTTCAACATCTTCATAAATGACTTGGATGCAAGACTGGAAGGGATACTGAGCAAGTTTGCAGATGACACAAAACTGGGAGGAGCTGTTGACTCCCCTGAAGGCAGAGAGGCCCTGCAGAGAGACCTTGACAAATTAGAGGACTGGGCAATCACCAACCATAGGAAGTTCAACAAGGGGAAGTGCCGGATTCTGCACCTGGAATGGGGCAACCCTGGATGTACATACGGACTGGGGAATGAGATGCTGGAAAGCAGTGCCGTGGAAAGGGACCTGGGGGTCCTGGTTGATGGTAAGTTGAATGTGAGTCAGCAGTGCCCTGGCAGCCAGGAACAGGCTCCCCAAGGAAGTGGTCACAGCACCAAGCCTGACAGAGTTCAAGAAGCATTTGGATGATACTCTCAGGCACATGGTGTGTCTCTTGGGGATGGTGCTGTGCAGAATTGGACTCGATGATCCTTGTGAGTCCCTTCCAACTGAACATGTTCTGTGATTCTGCTATTCTATGAAGAAGGAAAGAAAGATTCACGAGACTGGACAGGAAGAGGAGAGAGAATTTGTTGCACCATCTTCTCAAAGATAAAATTGTGTGCATGATTTTTTATTCAAGCACTGGATGAAGTAAGGAAGCAGTTATACAAATAGAACCAGAACCTTTCACTTATATCTCTACATCTCTGCTTCTGGTCTTGCTACAGAGCTTATTAAGAGAGGTAGAGAATTTACTGTCTCTTCTCTTTCTTTTAATGGCAATGATTGAGTTTTTCTCTGGCAGAAATTCATATCAAAGTTTTATGAGAAAAAATCATATCTGCTGTTTTCTAGATAAATCGTATAAATACTAGCTGTCCAATGAGAAAGAAATCCATCACTTCCTTCACGATTCAGCTTTTTTAAAAATTCAACTATGATCAGCACTGTGTTTTGTGAAGTGCATTAAGCAAGATCTGACAAATAACATGGTCTTGAATCCCACATCATCCTAAGTGTGGACTACTGCTTTCAGAGTCTGTATTTGCCATGGGCATGCTCTGGCTGCTAAATTATATGGCCAGGTCCAAGAACACACAGAATGTGTGGAAACTGGGTAGCTTGAAAGTTAACAGATGAGCAAAATAAGAGGTTTTTTAATTTAAATATCTGAGGCTTACTTTGATACTTAAGACATTGAATAGAACTTGCTCTAATTTATAAGCTTTGATCAAATACCAAACATTTTGTTTTGCTGCTTCTGAGTAAAAATTAACAAAGCCAAATTTAACCTATATATAAATAGGCCAATAAATCTGAGTGTGGAATGTCAATTGCAAAATTATTTCTTGAGAACATTTTTGAGGCTATTCCAGGTTGAGATTTTTCTCAAGTAAATCAATCTAACTACTACTGTAGTATAAAGCTTTCATATGACTTGCCATATACAGAATAGTTATTGAATTCAAGATTACAATATTAAAAACAGATAGATAATTTCATTTTTAGTTTCCCATAAGGAGATTTTTTTTTAGCTAATGAAATAGGGTTTAGAAAATGCTACAGTTAATAGAAAACAACATTGACAAAGAAGAAATTAAATAAAGATGGCTACAACTATTGCTTTCCTTTAAAGGAGAACTGCTGCTCTCTTTCAGTCCTTTTGTTTTATGTGGTTCTATGTTTATATGTCAACTTCATATTCAAAAATAATTCAATAAATACATGCAGGGGAAAGAGGAGTCTTTTCTGAACACTCAGAGTTTCCTTCAATAAGTATAGGAGGATGTATTAAACAGAAAAGTTCAATTTGTATTCAGTGATTGTTCTTTATTTTCCTTCTACTAAATGCTTACCATCCAGGGATTGGCATTGTTTGATGTTAAATCAGGAAATAAGAAATAAGTAATAAATAAATATTTTTTAATTTTATAAAGGAAATAAACTGGCTTCCTAACTCTGAATTAAATTCAACCTGTACATATTTAGTAGCAAATAATTATGTTATCCTTATTTTATTTAGTTAACTTTCCTCATAGGGATGGATACAAGAAATGAAATGCTGAATTAAATATTATTGTTACAATGAACAAATAGCTATTATGGAGTATTTAACTTAATTTACTAGAAACAGAATCCGTAACATATATCTCTGGAAATTAATACAGCAACATATTTGTTAGTGATTACTCTCATGATTTGAGAAACTGCATATCTAGTGAATGAAAAAGTCTGGTTTTCTCGGTACAAATCACATACAATTTATTAACAAAAAGTTACCTCAGTCTAACTATAATGTAAATGCATAATTCTCAAAGAAATACTATTTATAGGTTTTACCCCTCAAAATATAGAAGAATAGACAACTAATGTAAGACTTCTTTATAATTAATTAATCTTGTATATTTTTTTATTTAAAACTAATTCATTATCTGTAAATTGTAACTCTTTAAAAGTAAACATTGATACCATGTTACACAGATAATTTATTTAATCTTAAATATATATAGTCCTAGACATGTAATACTATTTTACCTATTTGCTTCTGCTGGCCTGTCAAAAGAATACTCTTCAAATCTTCAACTTTCTCCTTTTTTAAGGAAGTTGTTCTATTTAACCAGTAAAAAGCAGCATGGATTAATCCAGCAAATTAGTAAATAGGGAAATTGTGGCACCATTTGGGATTCTGGAAAGCTCAAATGAAACAAAACCCACAAAATTAAACAAGTTCATAAAAGCCAAAATAAATCACAGTGACTGATACATATTTTTAAATCACTCGAACACTGTTTTATCAAAGGTGTGATATTGATGCTGTTCTGTAAAACTACAGAGCTTTAACAGCTTCCCTGGATTTGCAGCTTCTTAAGCAACCTTACTGTAGTCAGCATCTTTTTCAAACACAATTTGGGAATAGCACTTTATTCTCCATTGGTTTACTGGGTTATCCAAAAATAAACTCTAAGACATTTTTAATTAGAATTTATTTTTTTCAATCTGTCCTCTCCTCATCTATTTTAAGGCGAGAAATTTCACAGATAATATTTCAAACAGTGTCAGTAGAAAGGGTGTAAATATTTTAACCACTATAAACTCTTAAGGCCATACAGCAGGTGAAAATTTGCAAGGCAGCTGGGGTTGATGGAATTCCACCTGAAGTCTGGAAACATGGGGGCCTTGCACTCCATGCTAAATTTCATGAGCTTGTGGTGCGCTGTTGGGAACTAGGTGAACTACCATCAGACGTTCGTGATGCAGTCATCATCACTTTGTATAAGAAGAAAGGAGTTAAATAAGACTGCTCAAATTACCGTGGTATTACTCTGCTCTCCATTGCTGGCAAAATCCTGGCAAGAATACTTTTGAACAGATTAATACCCGCTATAGCAGAAGGAATTCTACCCGAAAGCCAATGTGGTTTCAGAGCCAACAGGAGCACCACAGACATGGTGTTTGTTCTCAGACAACTGCAAGAGAAGTGTAGGGAACAGAACAAAGGTCTCTATGTAACCTTTGTCGACCTCACCAAGGCTTTCGATACTGTGAGCAGGAAAGGTCTATGGCAGATTTTGGAACGTTTAGGATGTCCCCCCAAGTTCCTTAAAATGATCATCTCACTCCATGAGGATCAGTGCGGCCAAGTCAGACATGGCGATGCACTTTCTGAGCCCTTTCTAATTACCAATGGTGTGAAACAAGGTTGCGTTCTTGCACCAACTCTATTCACAATCTTTTTCAGCATGATGTTCCAAAGGGCCACGGCAGACCTCGATGATCAGGACGGTATCTACATTCGAAACCATACTGATGGAAGCCTATTCAACCTAAGGCAACTGAAGGCCCACACCAAGACCCTAAACCATCTTGTCCGGGAGCTGCTTTACGCTGATGACGCTGCCGTTGTTGCCCACACAGAAGCAGCTCTGCAGCGTTTAACATCCTGCTTTGCAGATGCTGCTGAGCTCTTTGGGCTGTAAGTCAGCTTGAAGAAGACAGGAGTCCTCTATCAACCTGCACCTCAGGAAGTCCCCCATCGTCCCCATATCACCATTGGCGAATCAGAGCTCAAATCAGTTCAGCAGTTTAAATACCTAGGTAGCCTCATCTCGTCAGATGGTAAGATTGACGGAGAGATAGACAACAGATTAGCAAAGTTTTTTTCAATGCAGAAAGAACCGTGTCTTGCAGAGTATACCACCTAAGGAGTCTTTCTGCTGTGCCTTTTGCAATCGGACATGTCTATCTCGCATTGGCCTTATTAGCCACCAGCGTGCTTGTAACAAATGTGGATTGAACCTTTCCCAAATCTTTGTTTGCGAAGCCCAGCCATGATAATATTTAGGACATTAGTGGTGAAATATTTTACTTTTGTGATGTTTAGGACTGTGATACAGGAAAAATTACATTGAAGATGAGTTTTTGCCCAAAGCCTCCCCCATTTCTGTACAGGGTAGAATTACTTTTAGACTTTGCAGGATTTGGAAATGTGATTTTTCTTTGTATAGATACTGCATTGGACACAGTGATTCTAATACCACCCTATGTAACCTCCTGGTAAGACAGACATTTCTTAATAATGAGAATCATTTTCTCTCAGAAATTATATTCTTATTACATGATACTTTTCCTGTGTCACATGCAAAGGGACACCTCCTCTCATAATAAAAATCCACACCTGTCATTTCTCAACACTAATATTCAAAACAGAACAGGAATTTTATTCAGAACTTTCTATTCTATTTCTCTCACAAGCTTAACCTAAAATAATTGAACTTTTGCACAGATTAAGTTGGTTTTTCAGGGATGATGACAGCCCCACACTCCTCTTGATTAATCTCTGAGACACATCCCTAGTATGTGTTAAGCTGCACCAAATAATGTTGGTTACTGCTCAGGAGCATTAACTACAGAGCTTTATCCTAAGCAAGACTGATAAATGTTGGAAGTCTGTAAATGACAGTCTGATGAGCAGAAAGACATGTTGTTCAAAACTCTGTGATATCCAGTAATGACACCTTGAGCAATAATTTGTTGGTAAGGCCAGTAGACAATGTACTGCACCACTGAACTGGTACAGCTATTATTTGATCTGAATAAATTCATGCAGGTTGGATTAGTCCTTTGCAGGAGAGTAAAGCCATATAGATAGCCTGCCCGTAAAATAAATTTACACAATCTGATCTAGCTTCAAATTTGGATCTGAATTCAAAGTTGATCTTTCTTTGACCAAGATATTGAATTCAATGACCTCCAGACACCCCTTTAAACCTACCTTATTCTTTAATTTTATGAAGTCAGAAAGTAAAAGTATGTAAAATGAGGGAAACATGGATATATATATGTTCATACAGATACTTTGGAAATTCAAGGGTAGGAACGAATAATGAAGAAAAAAAGATCAGAAGAATAAAAGAATCATATTTAGTCTCTTCATGCCACGTGATCCTCCAGAAAGTTAAACTACACTACACTGTGTTTTGCTGATGCAGACCTGCAGAGCAGGGTGCAGTGAGAGCAAACTACACATACTCCTAGATTCCTATTTTGTCTCCTCCCTCTTCCTGTGCAAATTCTGAACTCCTTTTTCTTTGCCTGTTAGTAAGTGCAACAAAAATTCCTGCATGTTCAGGGCTGTTTCCAACTGCAGTAAAGCAAGATACACTGCAGAAACTTTGGTGAAGGTTTCTATTCAGAAACTGGTTTATATTTGGTTAAGAAACATTTCAGCCTGCTAGAAACCATAAAGGTATGTAACTGGAACAGGTGATCTTCCTGTAAAAAAAAAAAAATCACCATAAATTGTTTTCAGTCACAAAAATTTTATGTATTTGCAAATGATAGTACGGAAACTACAAAGTGCCCATCCAGGACACAAGTGAGCAAAGAACACAAGCTCTAATGCTTCATTTCAAATATCAACATCAATTGTATTGATAGTCACTCTACCTCTGTCATTACTCCCTGTTCATGTTAGTGGGATTACTGACACAGTGAAGTAGTATCCAAGTAAGGATACTTGAGGATTGTCCTTTTTTTTTCTTTTTATTGTGAAGGCTGTCAAACACTGAAATAAGGCTGCCTGGAGCTGTGGAATTTCCATCTTTGCAGGTATTCATAACTGGACAGGACCTGTACCTGAAGAACCTACTCTAAGTAACTCAGTTTTGAGCAGGTCCTTGAACTAGACTATCTCTAGAGCTGACAACCATCCTCCGTAGTCCTCTGATTCTGTGTCTCTAGAAATGGTACCCCTTGCCAGGGAAAATGCCCAGTAGCAGAATCAGATCCCGAAAAGAGCAATTAGTGTTGTTGTGAATACAGAAATTCATATGGTTCAACTAATGGATGCAACCAAATCATTTTCTCACCTGGATTAGCTCATAGGTGCTAAAGTAACTGTAAATCTTCTCCTAAATCTTCTCACTGGAATAATATTTGAAGGACAACTTTGCCCACAGTTGTTAGATGGAAAAGGAATCAAGTAAACCAGAAAAGATTTTCATGCTAGTATGCCATTTAAGTGGCCAGGGTATGTAGTTCAACCTTCTGTAAACCTGCTTCTATCAACTGTAACTCACTGCCTGGTATTTTATATATAATATTTGCCTTGATATTTTTGCATAGGCTTAGCTAGTATTTTCCCTACTATATCCGCATATCATAAGAAAATTTCACTGGTGGAAATGGCAGAAGTTTTGCTGTTTGGCAATTATATTGAATTTTGGTCTTCATTGCAGAAATTCTGTACTGACAGAATTAAATGCTATAAAAGTTTCCAGCATAGAGGGAGGTGATTCTCAGTTTGGAGCCATTTCAGACCTCTCATAGAGCTTGTCAAGGGAATGTGAACTGCAGGCTTTAATCCTGGGGAAACTATTAGGCGCCTTGAAGACTGGCCAGGTTACTGTGCATGAGTATTGGCTTGAAAGAAGCAGTGCTACATGAGGCATCTTTGCCTGAAACCTCTGCTCACTGAATATTACAGGAGAAATAAAAAGGTGCTTCTTCTATTGAACCACAGGTCAGACACCAACTATGGAACTTTTCAGATGGGATCACACACACAAAACCCAATAACTAAATGCTGGGGTTTTTAATCTGAAAAAAACTCTGGCACCCAGGGCATTACTTTCTTGTTTCTTTCTTGGGAAAGAGAACTGTAAAAAGACTTTTCAGTATTTGGATACCAATTCTGTCAGCTGTGAAAACGGAGAGGAGCAAACTATGCTGTATATGGCCATAGGCCTGATCTCAAATAATTCTGCATGCTTCAAAGACTGTTTTCAGAGAATATCATCCTCTACTTACCTAAAAGAGTCTGATGAGACACAGGCAACTTCAATGAATGAGTACTGAAAGATTTTTTAGGCTTTCCTGATGTTTTATTCTTTATCTCCAGCCAAGGTAAGTTGTCATGATAAAATTGAGAGTATCATGAACATTTCTGAGAAAAAGGGATTTTTCATCTCTCTTTAATTAGGGATGCAATACTTATAGAAATTTTTCCTGATAAACTTTTCAGTTACAATATTTTATTAGTCCTATAACACAAAATGTAAAATGTACATGTGTGATTAATTGACATCACACACATTGACGCACAATTTAGGATGTAAGTAGCTTAAATTGATTCCTGTAACTCAATGTGAAATATTTATGAATGTGGGCATAACCCTTCTCTGTCAGTTTCAGTGACATTGGTATTTGTCATATTTTTCCTTTCCATTCTGAGTCTGAGATACTTATTCCTTTAATAAAACCATTCATTTTCTTCCTAACATTAAATCACATTTAGATTTACTGACCCTTTTTAAAATTAACTCCTGAGTAGAAGATAACAAATTTCTGTTGATCAGATGGGAACAACTGAATATGCATTAGTTTTGTTAGCTGGGAACAACTGAATATGCATTAGTTTTGTTAGCTTTAGAGCTGGCTTCAGGTGCAGCCATTTAGGATATTCTATAATGGTAAACAAAATGTCATCAATATCTTATTTTTTATACTATCTCTGGGTTTATAAGATTTTTATATCATCCTTTATTTTCTACCTCATTTACGCATGAAATTAATAATCTACCACGTTTTTGTCGACATAGTATCTGCTGGCAATATAAGTGGCACCATTATTTAATTAAAAGTAAGATTCAACTATTGTAATTATCATTGAGAATTCATAGAGTTAAAATATAACCAAGGGAAACAGCTCTAGTCTTTTTTCTAATTGCATGGAAAGGAAATTCTGGAGGACCTCATCTGTGTAACATCCCCTATTGGTAAGAGATGAATGTGCAAGTTGAAAGACTAATGACTCTTATTGTTAACATTAAAGTCAGAGATTTAAAATTCTTTTCCCTTCCTTCAATTCACTGAAGTATCCATTGGGAAATAATAATTGTAAGAGTTTATAACTCGATTCTTCAAACCTTTTCTAGCACTACTGCAAATGTTTTGTGTCTCAATTTCCATTTTCATTGAAATAATTAGTTTGTATCTCATAAAAGATGTGGATAATTTTACTAATGGTATTATAATGTGTACATCTGGATTCAGATAGGTTCCTAGGATCAGGTGCACCTCAGCTTCTCCTACTGAGTTTTCTTTAATATATTTTTTCAGTTTTTTACTCTTTATTTTCTCCTTTGATCATTTGCCTGCATCAGCCTCTATCTTTGCTTTTTACCCAATTCAAGACTTGTGATATATATGATTTCTGAGGTATACTTTTTCACTGGAACAGGTTGTCCAACTAATATCTCATTGAAAAGTCATCCTGCTGTTGTATAAACAATGCAATTTTACATGGATGGATATACGGCAAGTGCAAGAAGAGATAATTTCTTTCTTATACCACTCTGATTTTTTATTTTGTCTAAGACAAATAAATAATTTATCTACACACACAAGCCTACACAGAGCAAAAGCATCCAGTAGCAAAAGTTTGGGAAGGGATAGCTCAAAACGATAAACACATATTCAAGACACATATAAAACATAGAAAGTGCCAAAAAATTAGCATTCTAGAGATATGAAGAGAAAAGAAATAGTAAAAATCTGAGAGATACAGTATAGGAAGTTGTTGCTGTTTTAAATCAGGGCATCTGTATGGTTTATGTCTCCCTCATAGTCAGCATCTGTTTGACCTGTTAGCTTTCAGTTCAACAACCTTCAGGCTATCCTGAGGGTCAGTTCTTTCCAAATACTCTAATATAATACTCTATAATACTCACACAATTATCTTTTATATCACGAACATACTCCAAATCTTGAAAAAATTACAAATTTATATCCTATTCTTTCTACCATAAAGTGATTTTTTTTTCACGAGTCTTGTATTTTACAAAAAAAATCAATGTATTTTTTCCATCAGTGGGTATTTTCTGTAAAACTTATTTTTGACAATGGAGGCTGTATTTTTATGTTTTCTAGGTTTCTTTACATAACACATACTGCAATTTTTGCCCCTGCTTGCATGCACCAGTAAGTAATAACATACAGTCAGCATCAGATGTTCCAATTTATAGGTTTTTAATTATCAGTGTTTTATAATTCACAGCAAATTAGTCTCCAAACTTTCACTTAACCATCATTTCTTATACCCAGAGGAATGATCTCAAGTGTCTTTCTCTACTCCTGATCTCCAGTTTACCCACCTCTAGGGAACTTTGAAGACTAAATCCCCGTGACATTGTCAGGATCTAAATGAAAAGGAGGTCACGGTTCTAAGAATCTTTGTTTTAGGCTCTGTGCAGACTCAGTTGTGCACCGGGTATTTTTTGGTTCATAGTTGTTCTAGAAACGTAATATCTAAATAAACCTAAAAAGAATTGCTCACTTCTGTGGGTCTCCAAAGTTGAAGGATACACAGGTTTTCTGCAGTTCTACATGTTAAACATTGATGGCTTCCCATATCTCCCTTTAAAAAATTCTTTTCTAGTACCTAAATTTGATTTTTGTCTTCATCTGTAAAATTTTTGTGATATCTCATTTGTCCTTCTTTGCTATTTAGAAACCAGTTATCAAGACCAGACATCATAGAACATTTTTAATTAGCTAGTCACCTAACCTTTCTTCACAGGCAGTTTTAGCCAGACATTTGTACTAAAATATAGATATAAATACCAAATACAAGATGGCAGAAAGTACATGCTATTCTGCAGTAAGTTGTAGGAGAGTTTCTACACTCTCATAAGTCAAAAGTGCCCAGCAACACAGCTTAGGGGTAGTGGTGAAAATCAGGCAGAGGTTAAAATATGCTTGCAGCTAAAAGATTGGTTTGCCAGTATTTTTTTGGCATCATAAGCATGATCAAACAGAGTATATATTTAAAACTTATAAACATTGAAAGTGATTGGGTAGGAAGGACATACTAAATAAGAATCGAATTAGACATCAGTTAGTTATTTGCTCTTAACTCTTTCTAGCCAGCCAGTGTATTAAGTGGTTTTCGTGTATTTTAAGAGCATACAAATTTGGAAAAAAGTCTTAAAATAAAATCTTAAAAATCTGTTTTCTATGTTTATAATGGAAACGGAGTGAAATCAAACTTAAAAAATAATAGGAGTCAACTGAGACTTTACATTAATGTTCCTAAAATTAAGGATAATATTCTGGGTATCTCATTGCTAACATATGTTGACTGAGAAAGGTATGGGATCTCCATCAGTAGTAAACATTAAGAACAGGTCCTGACAAGCTGCCCCTGTCTTAAAACAAGGGATCAGACTAGAGAATACTCTGAGTTTCCTCCAGCCTTTTCTTTCCTATGACAAAAATCATACTTCACCAGAGAGCTCTCAGGAAATGTGCATTAGCAATTGCTACAATGAAAAGGAATTAATTTCACGTTTCAGTTTCAATGGAAGTGCTTAGGTATAGATGGTAAAGAAATGAGAGAAAGTTGGGAATTCAGGCAGATAGGTAAAATAGTATACCAAAGAAAGACAAACAAATTGCATTTGCATTTGGGAAAGTTAATATTTAACTAAATATTTTCACTCCTTTATTCCTTTTTTTTTATACATACCAGGTGTGTATAGACTGCTATCATCTGCTATTGCATTGTACTAGAGTGGTCACAGTTAAAATTATGTGGTACTAAAAATGTGACAAATTATTTGAAAATTGCAAATGTTAGTATTTTGATAACTGCTGGCTAAGATTTTAGGCTTTTCTGGCTACTCTCTTTTTCTCTATAATGATTTTGGTTGATGTCTTCCAAACTCACTACAATATGTCCATCTTTCTGATAAATTACTTCCAGAATGTAACAAAATATTCTAGCTGGAGCTGCCCTACTGCCACATCGTTAGTTACTAATGTGATGAACATTGATATTGATTGATGGGATACTATGAAGTAGATTCTTTTTTAACTGAGTCAATATTTAAAGTTAGATTTCTGGTATTCACTCCATATTTTGTAAAATAATCTGGAAGAAGATTAAAATATACATTTAGTTAAAGGGAAAAGAATCTAATTTTTGAAATATGCAGAGATTTCAACAGTTAGATTTATTCTGTGTCAGGATGAGCAGGGTGCTAAAAGCCACACAAAAGAGCCCTGAATCAGGGCCTTCTGCTTTGGATGATGGCCAATATTATGAGGTCTGAATGGCTACTCTGCTTGAGTCAGGTTCAAGTCTCATTCCTCGTCTCCCCCGAAAAAGCTCTACTTATTGAACTGTGCAACATGTGATCTCTATTATTCTGACCTTACCTGAATGTCTCAGTCACACAAATTGTGACTAGAATTTTTTCTTTTATCTTCTCCATGAGAATAGATCTAGAATTGATACAAAGGACTGCAGATATTTCAAATCACTGTCCACTAAATATCTCAGTCACTTCTTATTAAACATATATAGTTAATCTTTCCTCTCCATGACACATATTTCAGTGGTTAATCTGTAGCTGACTGTTTACTTTTAGTCTCATGGATCAGATTTACAGAAGATTAAGAGTGAAATGTGATGGACCCAGTTCATTTCTGTGCAGTAGAAGATGTCAAAGTCACAAAGAGCTCTAATTCCTCACCTCCTCTCAAGAGAGCAGAGAGAGCACTGGCCCCACTCAGTCCAGAGGGTCCTCTGGGACAGTTCTCTCACATGAACTGGGTATCTAATTCTGTAGCCCCCATCCCAGCCTCAGCCCTGTATTTGTAGGTCCCAATCAACTGTGTGGTTGTTGGTTTATCAGAACATTACTGTTTTACTTAGCACCTCTTCTAAACATGACAGATATCAGCTTGAATTTGAATCTCTTTAATTAATGGTTTGAAACTCTAGACAGATGTGTTCTAATTGAGGATGGGTTGAACCCGCTCAGGTAGTAGCTTGCAGTGTAAACAAAGTCCAAAATTAGTTAATACAATAAATCTTGAAAACCAAACCAAACCAAATAAAAAAAAAACATACCAGGGACTGGAAGGTATAGAACAGGTATCAAAGTATCCTCACTAGGTATGAGGTTCCACATGGCTTATTTTCCTTTATAAAGGATACAAACTTTTTGATAATAATATTGAGGCCTGATTTTTCCATGCTAAATGTAGGTGTCTTGCTGGGATATACAGATTTTGAAGTGTAATTAGCTGCTTTATGTTTTTTTCTAGTGTCCATTGAAAGAGATCAGAAATTTTCCAGACTGATTTCATACACCACTGTCTTTGGCTAACTGCTTATTTCTGATTTTACACATGAAAATGAGAATACACTGTGACTCAGCACTGAGTACCATAATTGAGAAAAATTGTTGAAGAAAATCAATGGGTGTTGATCTTTAAGTTTACATTCAACATAACTTTATTGAAGACTCAAATTTTAAGAATCCAGGAATAACTACATACTTTTGGATACCATTGGATTAATCTCTGTACCTTCATTTACCATTTACCAAAAACAGAAAAATATTGAATAGCTTCTACCTAACTGAGCAGTATTAGGAAAAGCTAAGAATAAACCAGTGAAAGCCTATTAAAAGATTAACTGGTCAGAGAATTTAAAATATAACTGCCTAACCAAAAATCTTGATGTATGTGTCAAAGCTGTATATATACATGTATTGTAATTTCTGAGGAGCCAACTGAGGTAGTTTGTATCTTGTTACATGTTCTAATCATTTACTTGATTTAAACAGCAACACTTCTGGTCAGAAAAAAAACTTAAATTAAGATTTAAACTTCTTTTATTCTTAGATATATTAGAATTACTAAGTGAAGAGAGGAGATATTTATAAATTAAATAATCTTGGAACTCTCCCCAGAGGACATGACAGCAGGTATAAGCAAGGTTTTAAATTTAACTTAGTAACCAGCTGAGAAATCTGAACAGAGTATTACTTTTTCTCTTAGGTTGTTTGTTATTTTTTTACCAGTCCTCAAAAAAGAAATAAGCTTTAATACAGTAACTCCTTAATTTAAAGCAAAAATATGTCAATGAAAGCAAAACAGGAAAGGATTTTGAGGTGTTGTGTAGCAAAAACTAGGAGCAAAGTTGAAAAGATAGATACTTGAAACCCTCTTTAGCAAAGCTGTTGTTATGGTCTATGGTAAGCAAAAACTCTTTTACTTCTTAGAAATTGAGATATGAATAATAAATCTTTGTTTCAGATACTGTGCTCAGTTTTCTGTGTCTCAAAGATACAAATCTTTTACTGTTCTGATTAAGGCAGATAGAAATTTAGGATTGCACAATGGACTGAATTAAGGTTGTTCTCTATTCCAACCACTTCTGGATATGCAGTGTAAGATTTTGGCATTTTCTACCTTTTGTATAATTGATTTTAGAGTCTTAATGACATTCCTTTAATGCTTATCTTCAGTGAGATGGAAAATCTGCTCAAAATTAATTTAGAGCACATCTCAGAGATCTTGGCAGATGGAGGGACCTTGCCATCAGCCTCTAGGACAAAATTAATGTTATCAAAATGAACATGCCTTCTGTATGTCCTAAGAGGTCTCCTGTTTATTGTTCATCTATATGACTGTGGGAAAATTAACTTGTTTTTTAAATATTTCTTTTGCAGGCAGATGAAAGAATAAATATAATTTGTTGACATTTGCAGCATTTGTCTGATCTGAAAACTTTTGTGTGCCTATCTCACAGCTCTTTCAGACAACCCTTCTTTTTTTTTTTCTGGAAAACCATAATGCTGAGCTGCTGAGCTATCACCGAAACAATGAGGTTTTGTCCCTCATTCGGAGAGTGGGGTTAGCCTACTGCAACTTAAACTGCAGGATGCCTCCTGCAATATGGGTTAGGAGAGAGCAAACACCATTTTGGCATCAACATATATTCGCTTCTTGGAAGTTAACTCTAAGAATTGGGGTGAATGTACTGGAAAATCAAGATAAGAAGAGAGATTGTGTCATTTGATTAATTTCAGAGGCTCCATTTCAGCCACTGTAGTATTAACACCCATCAATGTGTATAGACTGTACAGATATATTCATTATATAACCCGTTGAACCTGAAGAAAAAACATATCCTTAAGCATTTGGTTTTGTTTTTTGGGTTTTTTTTTTCCTTTTTGTTACATTCTGTTTTGTTTTAATTTAGGACAGAGAATACCAATAAGTCATATTGCTTTTAATGTGAAAAGAGTGTATTAAGTGTTCAAGCAGTCAGCTGCAAGCAGCTTGGTGCCAGTCCTCAGACTAAGGCCTGTGTACAATATTGAACCCTAGCCTGCGGAAAAACATATTGAAAGACATAAAAAACTTTATTATTGATTATGATTAAGGCTGGCCCAAGCACTTGTCCCACACGCGCTCTGCCAAAGCAGACATGTTGGAGTTGTGGATTACCAGGATGTTTTGGGACTGTACCAGACTTCAACTGTCTTGGCTAAAATAAGGTAAAATATAAATCTGATAATGGTAAGTAGATGAATATGATAATACTTCCTAGAACTATGTTTTGGGATATATCCTAGCATTTTGGAAGGTCTCTAAGTTGTGGAAAGCCAGATTCTCTAAAGCAATTCTTGTAGCCAAACACCATATATTGCTTTAGATGGAAAATAGATTCTCTCCAGGGACAGAAACTTGGAACATTAACTTGGGGGAACTGGAAGCTAAGAAATTAGTTCAGTTTCAAATAAAAGGGACCTTGAGACAAATCTATGAAGCTTTCATCCAACTTTTTACAACTTTTGATTAGTCCTTAGAAGTTGCATACTGAGAGATCTCTTTCCACTGTCTCAATCTCTCCAGTGTTTCCCCCACCCATGTAGACATCCTGTCTCCCTGCCCAACAAATCCTCCAGTCCCCTACTTCTTGTTTGGCTAGTCTCTTGTTTTCTTTCCAGTTCATTGGGCTGCTTTTCTGCTGCTACAGGCTTTAATCACCCTTTTATGTACATAGAAGTGCTTCCTAGTCTCAGCTTTTTATTGCAAATATTTTGTAGAGTCTCTATATTGCATACACACCCAAAGGAGAGGATGCCATCCAGAGAGACCTGGACAAGTTCAAGAAGTGGGCCAACGGGAAGCTCATGAGGTTTAATAAGACCAAGTACAAGTTGCTGCACCTGGGTCAGGGCAAATCCTGATATCAATACAGGCTGGGGATGAACTGATCGAGAGCAGCCCTGCTGAGAAGGATGTGGGTGCCGGCTGGACCTAAGCTGGCAATGTGTACTTGCAGCCCAGAATGTGAACCATATCCAGGACTACATCAAAAACAGTGTGGCCAGATGGTCAGAGGAGGTGATTCTCCCCTCTGATGAGACCTCACCTGGATCTAGCTGCATCCAGCTCTGGGGTTTCCAGCACAAAAAAGACATGGACCTGTTGGAGTGAGTCCAGAGGAGGCCATCAAGATGATTAGAGGGATGGAGCTCTTCTTGTACGAGGAAAGGCTGAGAGAATTGGGTTTGTTCAGCCTGGAAAAGAGAAGGCTTCAGGGTGACCTAACTGCAGCCTTCAAGAAAGACAGGGACTGTTTACAAGAGCGTGTAGTGACAAGACAAGGAGGAATGGGTTCAAACTAAAAGAGAGTAGGTTTAATTAGATATTAGGAGGAAACCTTTGGCTGTGAGAGTGGTGAGGTACTGGAACATGTTGCCTAGAGAGGTTGTGGATGCCCCTGGAGCAGTTCAAGGCCAGGCTGGATGAAGGTCTCAGCAGCCTCGTCTAGTGAAAGGTGTCCCTGCCTACGGCAGTGAGATTGGAACTAGATGATCTTCAAGGTCCATTCCAACCCAAACCATTCTGATTCTATATGCGTTGCTTAGTTGTATTGAATGTCAGGGCACATCTAAAAGAGGCTATTTTCAGACAAAATCTTTTTGGTATTTTACTGATGTATGATAACCAGTTCCTGCTAAGTCTTAAAAGTCTATAATTCAATACCATTTCTGCTTCCTATACTGTGGAGAACAAGAAATGATTGCTATCACCAGCTGTGGTATGCATTGAATGATACCTCAAACTGAGTTTTATGTGTTTCACTTAGAATTTATATGTATTTTAATTGTAATAGTAAATTTTTATTATTCCTACATTTATGAACGCATGTTGGAACTGTTGAGGAGACAATTTTTAATAGATGGAGGATCTTGATTTTCAAATAACTTAACAACTTCTAGGTGAGAAGGTTTTGGCTGTAGCGCTAAGACTTCTACAGTAATGTTGTCAAGTTGGCAATGGATACAGCCTGAGCTAGCAGTGGCAGAGCTGTTTTGCATGGAGGTGGGTATTTACTTGGCTTCGTGATAAACTGTGTCCATTCCAGCAGCCTGTGTCTCCACAGCCTGCCAGGGAGGAAGAAGAAAAGCCTGAACTGACACACACGTCTAACTCAAATACCTGGATTACAATTTTAATTTGATCTGGGTTACATGTGATGGTGAGCCTTTCAGTCCTGAATCTGAAAACAGTAACAAATCTGGTCCAAATTATGATACAGCGATTTGAAATTCTTGAAATGTTTTCACGTGGGTTTTTTTCTGGTGTTTTCACTTCCAACTAAAATGATATATATCATTTCATGTCTTTAGGGGAACAGGGGCTAGCAAAGAGAAGAGAAAAAACCTGCAAAGTCATTGCACAGGCAGATTTTACTTTCTCAGAGCTGGCAATAGAAACATGGCTATGTAGGAATTATTGAGTCATTACAGCAGTTAATTTAGGAAAAGATTAAAAAACACTTTCAATTTATGTTCCCACAAATTATGGTATGAAGTTAATGCTTGTAATGATATAAAGACAGTAATGGTACAACTGTAGCATTGGTATAAAGGTTGCATTTAACTTTACCGATGAGTATTTTAAGAATTTGCTAATGAGTCGTATGTTACACTGAAGTTGTCTAAATCCATATTTTACTCCTTTCCTTAAAGTACTTTTTCTGAAGAACTACAGAGAGTGGCCGCATGGGTGGCTTTTCTGATGTGAGGTAATGATCTCAGGCAAGGCGAACACAAGAAGCTCTTTGGCACATTGTTATGACCCAGTCTTGAAGTAGGATAACTAAGGTCCTTAATAGAACCCTTGGGGCAGATTAGAGTGAAACCATATTGAATATCAGTGTGCCATGACAAAAAGCATTATCCCACCTCCCAGGATCTGCTTCTTACGGCTTTTCCTTATCTAGCTCAAATGATATCAGACATGGGTTATCAGGGACACAGTCAATCACAGGGCTCAACCCGGTCCTGATCATCCTCTGATGTTCTTATATGATCAGAGGTTTCTGCCAGCCTGCACACCCAAAAATTCTCCTCTTCCTCTTTGTTTGGAGGGATGCAAACCTGGCCTAAGCAGAGCACCCTGCTGCTTTTTCACGGTTGTTTGAGTCATTAACCCTTAACATTTCAGTCTCTCCCACATATCTGAAAATTAACCCTATAAAAATGCTTTCTTCCAAAATGCTGACCTTGATTGATCCCATGAGTGTTTGTTAGAATGGCAAGAATTGGGAATATGATATAATGGAAAGTGGAGAAGGGCCAAAGGAAGACAGAACATTTATGTTAAGGAACAATAAAGACTTTGACCTTTAATGCTTCTGAAGCCACAAACTTAAATGCACATTGAAACTGTGTTATGCCGAATGCTGAAGAAGCAGCAGATCTATTTTATCATGGAGACTTATCTTTCAAACAAGTGATGACTTATGAGTCTTTAAAACATTCTATGTGTAATGGTTGGATAGTCATGGGCTGACTTAGGGGTTTTATTTCTTCAGAGAGCTAGTAACAGCAGAAATAGCAAAATGTGTTCCAGTAGTTCTGAAAAGGAGTTTCATATGACTGGTGAGTGTGAAAAAATCCAAATGATATACTGCTAAGAAGTGACATGCACAAATTCGTCACCTTTGATGCCACCTTTCATTTTAAATTAACACTGAGGTTTCAATACCTTTGGCTCTGGAAACCTGCTAACGCCTGCTTTGTCATTTTTATTCCTCTTGTACTATTCTGAAATGGAGGAATTCAGAGCTGGAATTCCATTTGAAATTAAGCTTACAAACAAACAGAAAAAAAAAGCGCCAGATACCCTAAGACCTTGGCTTCTCCAAGAGCTGTGCATACTTATAATATGCCAGTTTTCCCTGTTGCCTTAAAAACTTCATGTAAGGAATTTATTACAAATGTTCCTTAGAGTAGATCTGTCTATCTGACTTGTTACCCTCAGTGGGACCTGCAAATGCAAACACAAATACAAATTTAAAAAAGAAAAAAAAAAGACAAAAATGCCCCAATGATCTTCTATTTTAAAAAGCACACTGCTTCATACACTGGATATCTTCCTCCTCCAGAATGCGGCTTTGTCATATTTTCATAAAAGATAAGCAAATCTATAAATTTCATTTTCAAAGTATAAGACACATAGTTTTTGTACATAATTCTGTAATTATAAACTAAACCACCATCTGAAATAAATCTATTGATCAACACTATATTGCATAAGCTAATACATAGAGCATGTGGTCTGTTATGAAAATATAATTTGGAATTCGAATAGCATGCATTTATCAAATGCACAGTTAATCCCAAAGCTTGGAATTTGCTATGATATTTTTCTTGGATTCATTTTCATACTCTTTAATGTATCAAATATAGTCTCACAGACAGCAGCTTATCTGTAATCCTTAGCTTCAGGGTGTGACACTCTTAAATAGTTTTATACAAAACCTTCTGTTCAAATTTGATAACCATTAAATATAGGCATTTACAAATTTCTATCCAGTCATGTCTGATTGCATTTCACTGCATTCCCAACATGAGAGCAATGAAATGATGTTTGCCAACAGCTATAGTATTAGGCTATATATAAAGCTGAGTACTTCATTTTCCACAGTACTTTTCAATTTATTTGATTAGTCTTTTCCTCTTAATGACATGATTTTCCACGAATGGAAAACAACACAGTCCTGGTTTAATGAAGGTATGTAACAAGGTTGTTACAATTTTAACAGAGAAACTGAGATATAGTTAAAAGAAGAATATTTACATATATGAATAAAAGATATTTATAAAATCAACTTTTCCGTAACAGCCTTGTAGGGAAGGCTTAAATTATCAAGACTCTTTTCCAGGAATACTATAACTACAACAGCAGAAAAACTCCTTTTGTCATTATAAGCTGCATCTATGTTAGGAAATATGTCACCATTCATGGATCACCACAGACGGATGAATATGTACAAGACAAGAAGTGATGTTACTCATGAAATAAAAAATAACATCTCCAGTTCTGTGCACATAAAATATAAGCTAAATATTAAACTATGAGATGGACAGATGTCTTTTTTGTCTTCCCTTTCAGATGGTGAGATTGAACCATGAGTTACGTGATGCTCACATTGCACAGAAGGGAAAGTTCTTGGAAGAAATGGAAGGAACAATTCAAATTGAATGATTTTTAAACACAGAGAAGAGTTACTAAAGTTGACATCTCAAGTTACTCATCATGTATTTCATGTGTTCTTTTTGCTAGCTGCAGTGCTTGAGGAGGCTCAAGCTTGAGGGGTGACCTTATCACTCTACAAATATCTGAAAGGGGATTGTAGCCAGGTGAAGGTCGGCCTCTTCTTGCAGGTAACCACTGACAGGACGAGAGCACATAGTCTTAAGTTGCACCAGGGGAGGTTTAGGTTGGACATTAGGAGAAATTTTTTCTCAGAAACAGTTGTTAAACATTGGAATGGACTGCTCAGGGAGGTGGTGGATTCACTGTCCCTGGAGGTGTTTAAGGAAAGACTGGACATGGCACTTGGTATGTTGATGTGGTGGTGTTGAGTCATAGGTTGGACCCAATGATCTCAGAGATCTTTTCCAACCTGATTAATTCTGCGATTCTGTGATCCCTCAAGGCACAGAAACATGGAGAAATTAAAATCTCTTTTTTTTCAGCAACACTGAAGCAAAGAGAGTGTCCTACTGGCTCAACACAGAAAGGCATGAAAAAACCCAACACTGTAATGTGTTATGAAACAACAATTCTTTTCTCACAGATACTTCATGAACCTGACAAGATTTTTTTGGTTATGGCAGAGAATCTCTTCAGTTTTCAAATGTAATCCAAATTACTGTTGAGGAATGCTGGGATTTTTTTGTCTAGTCTCTATGAATGGGTTTCTTAGTTAAGTTAATATACAAGGTGAGCCAGGGCTTGCACACTCTTATGTTTCCCCTCAACCCATTTGAGATGAATTTGGAATCTGTGAGCTTGCTGGCTTTAAGATAGGCGGACACACAGTGACCCCACAGCAGAACAAATGAACACTGAATAAAGCTTTCAAGAGAATTTTGAGATCTCAGTTACTGCATAAGAAAACCAAACCAAGCCAAGCAAAACAAAAATCTGTTTTGTGTGTGAATTCAGGCCAAGCAGTTTATCTTTTAGGTTTTGTTTTGATCTTATTTTTATTTTTCTGTTATTCTAATTATTGTTGGGAGATTTTATTGTTATTGTATCAAAACAGTTACCTTAAAACAGGTTAATGATACCTGGATTCTGTTGTATTTGACATTGGCTGGTATTTCAAATAATGAGAAATCCAGGACTAGATCTACACATACAGTTTATGACAAGTTCATTTTTCCATATTTGATTAATTTGATCTCCATAGCTCCAATTTTTGTGTATCTTTTGCAATTTTATTCAGTTCTGAACAACTGCCAAAATTCTAATTAAGAATGTAACAGTCTAATCCTTTATCCTGTTTACCATGCCATCTCACCCAGAGCTGATAATGTGGTTTTGCAAAAGAGAACAGCACAAACCACACTCCAGCAGAAAGGTCAGTGATATGAATTCAGATTTGAGATAGAAGAATATCTGGCAATCCTCAAAACATGCTGAAATCTTGGAGAGCACTGCCACCTCTCCGTCCAGAAGAAAACTTTCTGTTCCTTTGGCCACCCTGTTTTCAATATTATTTGTACTCTATATTGAGGGATTTCCATCACAACATGGAACCCAAACAGATACTGTGTATATGTAGAAAGACAGAAAGTGAAGTCCTGTATATGTGTGGCTTTATGTTTATTCATGTGTGTATGTGCAATGGGTGTTTAAAGGCCCTGATTAACTCAGGTTTTGCCCATGGATTCCACTAAGGGATGAGGTGATTAGGGTATAAATTCTGTAGTGTGCTGTATCTCAGACATCTATGGTATATAATGCTTACATGGAATTCTCAATTTATATTGTATATTTTGTATGTCCTCCACTGGCTTATATTTCTTTAGTATGTTCATATGTAAGCCTATCTCCTTCAGTATGTTTATCCTTTCTCTTTGATCTATTATTTTAAAGATTTTTTTTCACTGAATTACTTTTTCTTCAGACTCAGGCTGATATAACTGTTAACTTCTTTGGTGTTATTCCAATATTTTCAGTTCTTTCATCCTTTCTCTGGTTTTGGTGATTTTATGGATGGCATATTTTTTCGTGTTTTGGATGGTGTTGATGGGTGTTTTGTTGGTTTTTTTTGTGGGGTATTTTAGTGTTTTGTTATTCAGTTGTATCAACTATTAGGTTTTTCTGTGCTTTTCAGAAGTGTCACCTGAAGAAAATATTTAAGCACGTGAAATCATGTTTAGGAGATTTTAAGCCCATGAAATTATAATTGTATTCCATTAGGAAAGCAGCTGTTAGTTTAAATCCTACAAAATAAGTTTATTTTTCTGAAAGTGTATTTGTCTTGTGTCAAACATTAATCTTACAGTGGTTCAAATGAAAGGGAAGGATTGCACTTACACACGTTTAAATAAATCTTCCAAACTTCCAATCTGTTAATATCTGTAAAACACAAGCAGATTGAATTTCAGTAATATGAACTTTATCACTGCAGGTCAAATCTATCATGTTCTGGACAAAGAAGGATTGTGGTATTTATGTTTCTGGTATCAGCAGGAAAATGGGAAACTACTTGGAAAACAGAATAGCAGCTTTCATCTTTTATTACTTAAGACATAGAGACTGCAGCAGGATAATATTATGTTCAATGACAAATATAGGATGCAAAAAAAAAAGGCTTGGTTGATTTCTAAGGTGATTTGGCCTGCTGTGTCACACTGTCATCCTTGTTTCCAGTGTATAAAGCAGAGACATCTTTTAGCTTCTTTTGAGAATCATTTTAATGTTCAAATCCTATTCAGTTTTACAATTGGTATTAAAGATTTTTGCTGTCCTCTGCTATGAGAGGTTGTTTCTTCAGGCAGTACACTGAAAAAATAATTTTAATTACTAATAATAGTCATAATGTCATCTGAAATCTATTAGTCAACCAGCTTCAAGTGTTTTCTAATAGTTTCAAATGCGTAGATGTAGCCAAAATTAATTACCTTAATGATCAGACTATTATACAAAAAATATTTTAGAAACAGTGAATATAAAAATATGATGATGCCTAGGAGAACATAGGTTAATCTGCACAACATGGAACTATTTTGTGTTGGCACAGATACTACTGTTAATGAAATTTTTTTCAAAATATTTATCAGATTTACTGATTGTTATGATTGACGATGCTTTTTTTTTTCTTGTCTGTTTTAGGGTGTTTCCATCTCCCACTGCAGAATTACTCAATTGACAGCAGGGTTTTCTGACTGCTCCTTGATCAGGTTCGTATCAGAGATAGCTCTGAGCTGTAGCTAGCTTTTTATGACTCCAAACATTATTACTCACACCCCAGAGGGTGAAATTTGGTGTATTTCAGCAACATTATCCATTCCTTGGGAGCACTATACTCTGTACCTTAGTTAGAACATCTATGGACTATAGTTATCTTAAATGTGAAATTACCTATTTACTGAGGTTAAATTCAGCAAATAGTTTCCATAAATACAAATGAAGGAGGCACATGAAATACTGCAACATTATTGTGGTGGATTGACCCTGGTTGGATGCCAGGTGCCTACCAAAGCTATTCTATTGCTATCCTTCTTAGCTGGACAGGGGAGGCAAAATATGAAAAAAGGCTTTAGGATCCAGATAAGGACAGGGAGAGATCACTCAGAATAACTGTTATGGGCAAAACAGACTTGACCTGGGGAAATTAATATAGTTTATTACCAATCAAATCAGAGTAGGGTAATGAGAAATAAAAGCAAATCTTAAAACACCTTGCATCCACACCTCCCTTCTTCCTGGCCTCAACCTCACCTACCATTTTCTCTACCTCCTCCCTTTCAGCAGCACAGGGGGACATGGAATGGGGACTGTGGACAGTTCATCATATGTTGTCTCTACCACTCCTTTCTCCTCAGGGGAAGGACTCCTCACACTCTTTCCCTGCTCTAGTATGGGATCCCTCCCATGGGACACAATCGTCCATGAACTTCTCCAATGTGGATCCTTCCCATAGTCTGAATTTGTTCATGAACTGCTGCAGTGTGGGTTCCTTCCACAAGGTGCAGTCCTTCAGGAACAGACTGCTCCAGCATAGGCCCCTCTCTCCATGGGCTCTACAAGGAACCTTCTCCAGTGCAGTTTTCTCAAAGAATCACAGACTCCTTCAGGCACCCTCTCGCTCCAGCATGGAGTCTTCCACAGATTGCTGGTGGATCTCTGCTCCATCGTGGACCTCCGTGGGCTGCAGTGGGAAAGCCTCTTTCACCATAGTCTGCACCATGGGCTGCAGGGGAATCTGCTCTGGTACCTGGAGCACCTCCTCCTTCTTCTTCCTCACTGACCTTAGTGTGTGCAGAGCTGTTTCTCTCACATATTCTTAATTCTGTCCTCTGGCTGCCATTGTCCAGGATTTTTTTCCCTTTCTTAAATACATTATCTGAGAGATGCCACCATCGTGGCTGATGGGCTCAGCCTTGACTAGCAGCAGGTCTGTCTTGGAGCTGGCTGGCACTGGCTCTGTCAGACTTCCAGAAGCTTCTTGCAGAAATCACCCTTGTAGCTTCCTCCCCTCACCCTTGGTTTTCCTCATAAGCCCAATACAATTATATTTTTAAACTTTCAGAAAAAGATTACATGCACTGAAAGGAAATTAGTCTCACCGAAAAAATAAGTTTTAAAATGATGCGTATTCACTAAGCATAATTTCTGTCTGCCTGATTCACAACTGAGGTTTGTCCCAAGACCTCCTACACTCAGAAGATTGCTCTTCACAGGGTAGTTTCAGGACTTCACTTTTTTTCAGTCATTCTTATTAATTTCACTCTACCTTCTTCAAAAGAGTTTACACAACAAAGCAACATTGAATTTCGGCAACTCATTTCCTAGGGGAATGCCTTAAACACAAACAGGAGCATTGTCTTTGTTATCTGGTGTTAGATCTGGTGTTATCTGGTGTTAGTTCTGTTGTTCTGTTAGATGAACAGAAATTGTTATCTGAGCTCCCAAACCCAATCCTTCACACAGACGTGTGGAGAACAGCACAGGAGCTGTTGACAATGACTGATCAGAAAGTGGACTATGTACAGCAGTGCAAGACAGCATACAATAATGTTCCATGGATCACACAGAAAGTGCATACTGTTTAATGTGGAAAAGAAACCTCATCAGTGGTTTATGTCAGCAATCAACATACTCCCAAATTCAGATCACATAAGGCAACTTTACAACTAGAGATGAATCTGATCAAAAGAAAAATAAACACTTGACTTCTGTTGAAATTCACAGCTTGCTTCCTGAAGTGTTGCATGCACATGGACTTCTGAGTGGCCAAGAGATCTTGAACACTTCCTCGCATTTTAAGGTTGTAGGAGTCTGTCAGTGCCATCTAGTGAGGTCTGAGGCACCTAGAGCTAGACCTACACATGAACGTGGCCAGCGTAATGCTGATCTTTCCTTCTCCTAATTTATCCTTATGTTTCCTTAGACTGAATTCCTCAGAAGTTCAGATATCCTCAGCTTTATCAATAGATAACTGTATGTTTAATAGACTAAAATAATCATGACTTGATAAGCACTTACAGTAGGAGTTAGACAGGGCTTAAATGTGGAGGGCTTTTTAAGCAAACCAGTCCCTACTAGAATATATGAAGCTTTCAGGAGGGTTTCAGTAGATTATAAATTCTTGAACTATATTGTATTTTTATCAATTTTGTGTAGCAATTTGGATTTGGGCATTGCTTTGAAGATTCAAATTCAAAAATCTAAAATTTACTTTCCTGTTTTTCTTTGGTTTTCTCTACTCAGTAGGGTTTCTCAACAAAGGTCTCAAAGCATGTGGATTCTCTTACCAGTATATAGAAAGGACTTAGGCTTCTGCTTCTAGTGACATACACGTGAATTTTCTTGGAACTATATGTACTTTTTTTTATACTGCCCCAAATTAATTCATTCTCCAGCATATGCATCTTGTTTACAACAGATAAATCAATTTGAAAGTAAAACCCAGTCACCTGCTTTTGATCTAAATTATAATGCCATGGTGTGGTGCAAAACAGTTTCATTTTATACAGCATTCTTTTATTACTATCACAAAACATTTTAAGGCTAAGTCAATCACCAGCTACAGAGAAGTAGAAGGTATTAAAGTGAGATTTAGAAGAGAAAATGTGCAAATGGATCATAGAAGCTGAGCACTGCAGGTAGGTAAAAATAATTCATGTACCTTTAGCTGAAGAGTAAGACAATAGTCGTTCCAGCTTGAGAAAAAAAGCAGGGCAGAGAGAGTTAATTTGCTATAACCTCAGTCATACAGTTCCCATCACTATAATTTTCCATGCCTCCTTATGCCCACACAACATATATTTTTTCTTCTTTTTGTCTTCCTTTGGTTCCAACATAGTTTATTACCTATTGTCCATGTTATGTCTTGCTGTTGTAGGAAAATGAGGGTCAAAGATTTGAACTTTTCAGTTTTCACTGAAGGTAATGAGGTTGCCATCAACTGGTCATGTTCAGGAATGAGCTGTAGATTCATGAACTCATTCTGAGGACAGTACAGTGGTATGGGTGACAAACTATCAGACTTCCTTCTCAGTTGGGAAGCTCTAAAAGAGTTTTTCCTTGGGAAGGCATGATGTGTGGTGGGAAGCCTAAGAGATAAAAAATGAAAATTAAAATTTGGCTAAGTTCTGTCTTCGAAACAGGTCGCCAATAGACCTGTGAGCATCAGTGACCTGCCCCATCCCTTGCCTGGGTGATACATAGTAGCTTGTAACAAGGCTGGTGGTTTAATATCCCAGGATATGCACTCAGTTTATCCCCAGATACACATGAACATTTAATCTCTTTCTACTTGCTTGATGTAGGTCGTGAGCTAGGCCACATAGTCCTATATTTGCCAAGGGCATTGAGAATGTGTGTTGATCAGATATCCTGGCTCAGCTGACGAAGAGAAATTTGTCAACACATGGTAGCTTAAACAGATACCCAAGAGTATTTTCTTAGCCAGCAGCAATGTGAATTTCTGAATTTAGAGAGCATTTGTAAATTTGAATTCAAACAAATTTATCTTCTACAAGTTTTGCGTGAATATACTTTTAATTTCTTGAAGCAAAAAATATAGAATAGGTATGAAAAGCAAAATTCTGTAACAGAAGTAGCTTGAAGTAGTAGAGTCAGTTCAGGGTGGTGAAAGCTAATGATTAAGCTTAGATAGGAAAGCTAAGAAAGATAATTGTGAAAGTTTTATTTTCAGGGTTAGTACATGCAGTGGAAGATTCATCTTTCCTTTCACCACCTTGAATCTTCTAAACTTAACTGTCCATTTACTAGTATATTCCATGGGATAAAAAGTATCTACAAACCAGTAACTGATTGTCTCATTAAAGAGGGGTTCGTACAGAAGTTTCCACTGGTGCTTCCCTTCATTGTAATCTGTGGATCATAGACCATTGTAATCTGTGGATCATTTCTACCTTAAACAAAACACCCAGCTTTTAGAACTGTGGAGTGAGGCCTTTCCAAACCACAGACTGTTAAGCAAGTTATGGATTTAACTATTTTTGTCTCATTAGCTTTACAGTTAGAAAATAAGCTCACAGAAGGTATTGAATTGCTATCTTCAGATCCAAAGTAAGTAATTTATCTTCTCTTCACATTAAAGGCTGTCTTTTGTGGAGAAAATAGTGATTTCACATATTAACTTGAATATTTTTTAAATTTCTTTAGACAATATTTGCTACCATATTCATGAGTGTACAATCATGTCAGAATTGGAACTAAGAGTTTTTAAGGATAATGTCCAGAAAGAACTAGTCAACAAGCAGTTCTGTTTAAATTCTGTCAACATGAGACATTTGGTACTGTGGTCACTGTTAGAGAATTGCAAAGCTATTTTATAATTAAACAGTGATAACCGGCATTCTAACACAAACCAGTGAAAATGCAAAAGGTTTCTCAGCTTGATTTAGGAGGAGACATTTTGGTTTCAGTGGAATAATTTTTATTCCCAGAATATGAAACATGATACAGAAATATGTTTTAACATCAGCATACTTCACCAGCTGAAAAAAACACAAGTTTGGAAATTCAATTTGTTTTGATTATTATTTTTAAAAAGTTTTTATGTATTATTTTCATTGTGTGCTATCCAATTCAAATGCTTACTTGTTCATGGAAAGTAATTAGTCTGCCTATCTTGACTGGTTTGTCTGTGGTTTATAACATTATTATTTAACCACATAAAAAGACAATTCAATTAACTTAACAAATATGATACTACATTGTTTTGTTTTGAAATCTCAATGATTTTCATAGACTGGTAAGGTGGAGCATTTCTGACTTGTCTGGCAATCAACATTATAAAACATATATATATATATGTAAACTACATAAATAAAAAATAAATAATTTGAATTGGAATTCTAATATTCTCTTCTTTTTCAAACCAACCTTTTCACTATTTGAAAATAGCTACTATAGACTCTGACATATTTCTGATTTTCAGACTAAATACCAGTAATTCACTCAACTATTTTTCCATACATGTTGTGTTTTCTCGTGTACTGATCACTTCCCTTGCCTTCTACCAGTGTATCTGGAAAGGATTAATTCATAAATGCATTCATAAATGCAGACCAAACTGGACAGCATTCTTAAAAAAGGCCTTGCTAGTCCTTTCTAGTTTTGAGTACAACATCTGTTTTTTTACAATGACTTGACAGTGTGGAATTATGATTGTTTTGTGGTGTACTAGTACTAGACAGGCAAAAATTACATAGATACATTTAAACCTGCCTTGAATGTGCTATGGTCTCTTGAGATCCCATTTGGTGCTAAAAATTACATTAGAAAAATATAAAGATTACTCATTTATTTCACCTTAATGCACTTCTTAAAATGAAATATGGACATAAAGGCTGGAAGAGAATCTTTGTGTCAGCAAATCTACTTCCCAGTCCCAAATAATATCCTTGTCATGTTCTCTCACTGAAAATGTACCAGGTTCCCATTTTATATGTAACTATTTTTGTCTAGTAATCGTATTTATTAGGCATAAAATCCAAGCCTGATCACACTACAGTTAGGATGGAACCTTTCACATCTTTCAATAATGCATGAATAGTTAAATACTTAGACAAGTTTTATTCTTGAACAAATATGAACCAGAGTTCAGACAGCCTTTTTGATATGAAAATTTACTTTTTCCCACATACGAGTTTTTTTCTGGAAGCAACAGGTTCTAAAAATATTTAAGTGAGTTCTACATCTTAATTATATGTTGTTTAAATATACATTTATTTTACATTTTAAATTTCTTCTAGTTCCAGCACATATCCCTTAGTTTTGTAATATACAGAAAGACAAAGAGGATTCTGTTCTTTTTCCATACAGTTAATTATTTCATAAATAACCTCTTAACATGCACCTTATTAATTGTTTCTGTTAAAAATATAGCTCCAATATTTTTAAATATTTTCCATATCAAAGCTTTAAATAATTTTTCATCTCTTAACTTCAAATTATCTTCATTTTTGTGCCGTTTCTGCTCTATCTTCCTGGAGGTGGAATGACCAAAATCAAGCATACAGCTCAAGACAAGTACATGCCATTGTTTCATCTAATGGCATTAACATTATAGAAGAACACAAGACCACATTATGCTGGTAGTGATGCTCTGTAATCTGCTACTTCAGCTGCCCAAAAGGCCATGATCACACCCTTTGTCACTTTCACTGTTAACTCCTGGTCAAAGGCAATGCTTTAAATATTCACAGGCTAACATGAAGAAAATCAACTTCTGTTTTAACAGAAGCTGCATTTACCACAAATGAGGGATATGGTCACTGAATCACTTAATCTTTTAGAGAGTGAAAGAAAAACTACTGAGAAATGACTCTGCAATAAACAAAAGCTTCAAAATCTTTTTACAGGCTTTGCAACAACACCTGATACAAACAGCACTGCTTGAATTAAATGAATGAGGAACAGAGGAAATCAGCACATAAATTCTATGTGTAGAGGAAGAAAAGGTGCAGCATGCAGTTGTAGGAAATTATGTTAAATATTATGAAGAACATGTTTAATATCTTTCAGTCTAATTAGTGTAACTCTTTGGCATAGTCTCAGCACAAATGTGCTATAAGTTTGAGGAAGTGCATTTGCCACCTAGTAATGAATAGTTCTTTCAATAATGAACTAATGCCCCCTTGCACTGTTCTGTCAAATTTCCTGGACACATTAGGCTCATTTCACATGTCAGGAGGTAATGTGTAATGTATATAAAGCTGATTTGTGCACACCCAGAAAATCTCTTAAGTACAGCATCCTTATTTCTAAATGTGCAGGATGCACCAGAGTTAAAACCTCCACATTTACAAATACAGCCACTGGAGCCAGATAGTTTTGGCTCTTTCTGCCAAAAGGCAAACAATTTCTGAGTGCTATGTAGATGCAGAGATCCCTGATGTCTCACACAGAAAGCTGTGGGAGCCATCTACAGCCAAAGATCCTGTAGAGATTCTTCTGTGCTGAGGAAACCAGTCAATACCGGTTGCCTGCCAGAAACCATGGAGGAAAAACTCAAAATTTCATATACCTGCAGGTGATGCTGTAGCATGAAGGGCTCAGAGGGAACATCCTAATACCAGGCATATAAATTCACAGTGTAGAACATCAAATAAAGGAATATTTATGTCTATGGCACCAAAAATGTTTATGAAGGTTAAAAACTCCAGTGTAAACAAGAGTGTCTGTCAAGGAATAGTCAAAAGCATGCTGCTGTATCTGGGATTTTACCTCAAGGCTGCTTCTAGACATAAAATTGGTCCCCACAAGAAGGGTTTCATGAGATTTCATTGCAGTGCTCAGTTATGGTGGTTGCAACAATGACAACTATTCCCTAGTCTCTACTTGCTTCAAGGACAACTTCTTAGGATAGATGCAAGAACAACTGTGCTAGTAATATTGGACAGACTAAATCTGTTTTCCTAGATGGTGGTTGGAGTAAAACCTATGGGGAAAATGTTCACCATCTGGAAAGGCAACTGAATGGAAATTTGTGAGGGAATTCAAAGCAGATCGCAGGACTTAGCAGAGCATGATCTGTAACCAGAATGTATCAGTAGAAGTTAATGATGCTTTGAAATAAAATGGAAGATTATATTGTTTTACAATGTTTTCCTAAAAACATGGTGGGAAGACATGGAAGTTATATCCAGTTTTCCAAATATTAGTGTGCAGCATATCAAACAGAGGCATAAAAGACAGCTAAATGCCTGGAACAGTGCTCGGGCTATCTCAAGGTATCTCCAAAGCACCCAGAGATAGTATGAGTGATTCAGTAAGCACACACAGGTGACCATGTTGCTCTAGGGTGTAATGGTTTGGTTAGTAGGTGTGACTGACTCAACACTGTCCTATTTATGGCAGTGCTAAGAATGGTAGACAAAGAAATACAGTGGTTTGTGTTGACAATGATGGCATGAATTTGATACTTAAAAAGTCTGATGTCTATCTAGAGTATGATGGCCCAGAGTGAAGCCAAGCCTCATACTCTGGGGAAAAAGTGAAATGTAGACATGACACTGCAGTTGACAAGGTCCAGTGTAACTGAGTGCCAGAGTTAAATACTTAAAAAGAAGAACCAGTAGTCACTGCCTACAATTGACTTGTGTAGTACAAACAAGTTCCAGAGGTAAATCCATGAGTATACACTTTTGGGTTTTTTTTTTTCTGAATTCAGTTTTATGTGTACTCAGAAGGAAACTTCATCTTCAAACTGCCAATAGATAGAGAGTTATCTGAATGTTGTACTGTGGCACACAGTGCAGTCAGTTTTTTTATTAAAATTTTGTCTTACTGTATTTCAGATAATTCATTTTACAGAAACTGGTATAATAAATTTCTTAAGATGCTGAAGAATGAATACCTTTACCTTCTGTAGAAACCAAACTAGAAGCTTTCCAGCAGAAAAGATGCTAACATATGTTGGTATACTATAGCTCATATTCCATGTCATCCAAAGATGCTTCATTCTTGGCACAGTGTCTTACTTGATGTTTTCTTTTACTTTTCTATAAAGAAAAAAAAAAAGGAAATGTTTATCTACCTACTTAGTCCAGTTACAGGACTCCTGTAATTTCAACCAGATACTAAAACAGGCCCTTAATAATGCGATATGGTAATATGACACAAGTTCTATAGGATACCAACACTTTTCAGAAATAGAAAATGGCTAAGCTGTTTCAGATGGCAGTGGATATCTGAATATAAGTGACACAATCAAGCTTTATCTCTAATTGTATGCATGAAACATCTCTATCGGCCTCCTATATTGCAGATCAATACTTAGCTCCCCAAAACCTATAGTAAACATTAAACTTGAAAGCAAAAGACTAACATTTTCAAATTAAACGTGCTACAGGATGAAAGATCAGTTGCCATTGTCCTGGCATGGGGTGCCTGAGAGACTACAGAGCACCCTCTGCTGTAGCAGGTTAGACAAGCCCCTATGAGTGGCATGGATATGGATGGCATACACTGTAGGAGAGAGATACTCACTTTCCTCCACTCTTGGCCAGAGTTCTTTTGTTATCAGGAGATATTTGATTTGTATGTAATCGCTTCTTAGTTTTATTTCAACTCCTCCTTCATAATTTCTTCTCAGTCAGTGTTCTGAAGTGTTTCCTCCTTCACCAGACCTATGGGTCTGATGTCTGAATACCTCCCATTGCTGATGATGATACAATTCAGTTCAAATCAGACCACCAGTCAATTTGATCACACAACTGGGTGACTGCTTCACAGAATCACAGAATCATTTAGATTGGAAGGGACCTCCTGTGATCATCTAGTGTAATCATCTAGAGCCGGCTACTTGACTTAGTCCAATCAGGGTTTGAATATTTCCTTACAGATTTCAAAGGGACTCTACAGCCTATCTCAACAACTTATTCCATTATTTCATAGAATCATAGAATCATAGAATCAGCTGGGTTAGAAAGGACCAATGAGATCATCAAGTCCAACCCTTAACCAAGAACAACAACAAAAAAAGTTTTCTTGTGGTCAGATAGAACTCCATGTGTTTTAATGTGTAACCATTGCTTCTTGTCCTGGCAGAGGGTGCTACTGAGAAGTGTCTGTCTCCCTCTTTTTCATTTCCTCCCATCAGGTATTTCAACACACTGATAAGCTGCCCCTTTGCCTTCTCTTCAATGGGCTGAATAGCCCTAGCTCTCTCACCCTTTTCTCATACAAAATATGTTCCAGTTCCCTTTGTCGCCCTGTGCTGGACTGTCTCCAGCAAGCAGTGGTCACCCATATCTATTAAGGGTTTTTTTACGTGCTATTATATAAATGATATATTTATCTTTACTGGAATTCTCCATATTCCCTCATTATATTTTTTTTTCTCTTTTTTCACTTTTTCAATATTACCTAGTAAAATCAGATGATTCTGGTTCCCATGCCCTCTATGCTGTTGCTTTTTCTGTTGCTTTCTACAGAACACAATGAACTGTGACCTTTGCAATACCATTTTCTCAGCTGATCTGTCTCTTTTCTTGGATATTTTAGCTTGAGCTTCTCTAGTAGTTCTGCATTGCTGGCGGTCATTGCTCTACTGCTCTGTTCCTTTTATGAACAGCTGCATTTGCTTAAACCGGTCTAGGTCTTTCAAATACCCTGTCCTCAATTTTATGCCTCTCACTCAACACTCTTGCTCCTACAAACTGAATTGTTTGTCCCCCAAACTATTCTGTTTCTAATTATGGAA